>NC_037677.1:19408106-19436509 GCF_003255815.1 Theropithecus gelada
TTTGAGACGGAGTCTCGCGCTGTGTCACCCAGGCTGGAGTGCAGTGGCGTGATCTCGGCTCACTGCAAGCTCCGCCTCCCAGGTTCAGGCCATTCTCCTGCCTCAGCCTCCAAGTAGCTGGGACTACAGGCGCCCGCCACCACGCCCGGCTAGTTTTTTGTATTTTTAGTAGAGACGGGGTTTCACCATGTTAGCCAGGATGGTCTCGATCTCCTGACCTCGTGATCCGCCCGCCTCGGCCTCCCAAAGTGCTGGGATTACAGGCTTGAGCCACCGCGCCCGGCCAATTTTTTTCTTCTTCTGTTTTTTTTTTTTTTTTTTTTTTGAGGCAGAGTCCCACTCTGTTATCTGGGCTGGAATGCAGTGGTGTGTGATCTCGGCTCACTGCAACTTCCGCCTTCTGGGTTCAAACGATTCTTCTGCCTCAGACTCCTGAGTAGCTGAAATTATAGGCACCTGCCACCATACCCAGCTAATTTTTGTTTTTTGGTTTGTTTGTTTTTTGAGACAGAGTCTTG
This sequence comes from Theropithecus gelada, assembly GCF_003255815.1. Taxonomy (NCBI): domain Eukaryota; kingdom Metazoa; phylum Chordata; class Mammalia; order Primates; family Cercopithecidae; genus Theropithecus; species Theropithecus gelada. The sequence goes on from NC_037677.1 coordinate 19,408,625, forward strand.
CTCTGTCACCCAGGCTGGAGTGCAGGGGGGGATCTTGGCTCACTGCAAGCTCCACCTCCCAGGTTCAAGCCATTCTCCTGCCTCAGCCTCCTGAGTAGCTGGGACTACAGGTGCCCACCACCACACTAATTTTTTGTATTTTTAGTAGAGACGGAGTTTGACAATATTAGCCAGGATGGTCTTGATCTCCTGACCTCGTGATCCACCTGCCTTGGCCTCCCAAGGTACTGGGATTACAGGTGTGAACCAATTTTTGTATTTTTAGTAGAGACGGGGTTTCACCACGTTGGCAAGGTTGGTCTCAAACTCCTGACCTCAGGTGATCTGCCAGCCTCGGCCTCCCAAAATGTTGGGATTACAGGTGTGAGCCACTATGCCCCACCATATCAATCTTGTATATAGAAAATCCTAAAGAATTTACCAAAAAAACCCTATTAGAACTAATAACTGAGTCAGCAAGGTTGTAGACTATGAGATCAATATACAAAAATTAACTCAATTTCTGTACATGTGCAATGAATAACCCCAAAACGAAACAGAGAATATAATTCTATTTATAATAGTATCACAAAGAATGACAATACTTAGAAACAAATGATGGGCACGAGCCCGCCCTCCCACCCTGCCTGTGCACTGCCCGCGTATGGAGCTGCTGTGCTGCGAAGGCACCAGGACCCGCAGCCTCCAGGGAACCAGCGTGTCCTGCAGACCTTGCTCCGCTTGGAGTAGTGCTATGTGCACTGCGCCTCCTACTTCCAGTGCGTGCTAAGGAACAGCAAGCCGCACATGCGGAAGATGCTGGTTTACTGGATGCTGGAGGTGTGTGACAAGCAGCGCTGTGAGGAGGAAGTCTTTCCCCTGACCCTGAGCCACCTGCGTCGCTACCTGTCCTACATCCCCACCCACCCGAAAGGCGCAGTTGCAGCTCTTGGATGCGGTCTGCATGCTGCTGGCCTCAAAGCTGCGCAAGACCAGGCCCAGGACCATCGAGAAAATGTGCATCTACACCGACCAGTTGCCGGACTGGGAGGTGATGGTCCTGGGGAAGCTCAAGTGGGACCTGGCTGCTGCGATTGCTCATGACTTCTTGGCCCTCATTCTGCACCAGCTCTCTCTGCCCCGTGACCAACAGGCCTTGGTCAAAAAGCATGCCCAGATCTTTTTGGCCCCCTTTGCTACAGATTACACCTTTGCCATGTACCCACCATCCAGTTGTGAAAACAACCCAGATGCCTATTAACTGATGAACAGATAACCATATGTGATATATAGCAATACAATGGAATATGGCCTGGCATGCTGACTCACGCCTGTAATCCTGCATTTTGGGAGGCCAAAGTGGGAGGATCACTTGAGCCCAGGAGTTCAAGGCCAGCCTGGGTCACAAAGTCAGACTCCTTCTCAAAAAAATAAAATAAAATAAAAAATAGGCTGGGCGGGTTGGCTCACACCTGTAATCCCAGCACTTTGGGAGGCCAAGGTGGGCAGATCATGAGGTCAGGAGATTGAGACCATCCTGGGTAACATGGTGAAACCCCGTCTCTACCAAAAATACAAAAAATTAGCTGGGAGCCCGTAGTCCCAGCTACTAGGGAGGCTGAGGCAGAAGAATGGCATGAACCTGGGAGGCAGAGCTTGCAGTGAGCCGAGATCAAGTCACTGCACTCCAGCCTGGGCACAGAGCAAGACTCCATCTCAAAAAGTAGATAAATAAATAAATAATAAAATAAAATAAAACATAAAACAATGGAATATTATTCAGTCATAGAAAGGAATAAAGTGCTAAACACACTATAACATGTATGAACTTTGAAATTTTTATGCTAAATGAAAGACGCCAATCGTGAAAGACCACATATAGCATGACTTCATTTATATGAGATGTCCAAAATAGGCAATTCCGTAGAGACAGAGAGTAGATAAGCAGTTGCTCAGGGCTGGAGGGAATGGGGTCATTGTGGGTGGGTGGTAACAGCTAAAGGACACAGGAGTTCTTTTGGAGTTGTTGAAAATGTCTTAGAAATGATTGTGGTGATTTTTGCACAACTCTGAATATACTACAAACCACTGAATGTAGTACACCTTAAGTAGGTGAATTGTACGATATATGAACTAAATCTCAATAAAGTTGTTACAAAAAAGTAATAAGAAAAAGAAACCCCAGCCATAAAAAAGGATGAGTTCGTGTCTTTTGTAGGGATATGGTTGCAACTGGAAGCCATCATTCTCAGCAAACTATTGCAAGAACAGAAAACCAAACACCGCATGTTCTCACTCATAGGTGGGAACTGAACAATGAGATCACTTGGACTCTGGAAGGGGAACATCACACACGGGGGCCTATTATGGGGAGGCGGGAGGGAGGAGGGATGCCATTGGGAGTTATACTTGATGTAAATGACGAGTTGATGGGTGCTGACGAGTTGATGGGTGCAGCACACCAACATGGCACAAGTATACATATGTAACAAACCTGCACGTTGTGCACATGTACCCTAGAACTTAAAGTATAATTTAAAAAAAAAAAAGAAGAAAGGAAAAAAAAAGGAAAAGAAACCCTGTACCAGAAAACATAGGTTTAATTCCCATCTCTGCTCCTGACTGCCTGTGTAACTTTAGGAATGTTACTTAACTTCTCTGTGCCATATAGTTTCCTAACAAACAAACAGAGGAAAACAATAGTTTCTACCTTACAGGGTTGTAAGATTTAAAAAAGTCAGTATACATAAAGCACTCAGAACCCATGCCTGGTTTTAAAAAGTGGGGGAGGGGTTACATCACTTATTATACTCTAAGTTATCACAGAAGACACTGCACAAATACTTTACCACCCCCCAACCAGCCCCCAAGACTCCAGTATTGTAAATAATGACACAAACACTACAAAGTTATCTTTTCTTTGGAATTATTCAATGGATTTCTAGAAATCAGGTTCCATATTTATTTTTAAATCATAATCCTTGTTCAATTATTTTTCCTGATGCCATTTTATTTATTTATTTATTTATTTATTGAGACAGAGTCTCACTCTGTCGCCCGGGCTGGAGTGCAGTGGCATAATCTCGGCTCGCTGCAACCTCTACCTCCTGGGCTCAAGTGAGTCTCCTGCCTCAGCCTCCCGAGTAGCTGGGACTACAGGTATGTGCCACCACACCTAGCTAATTTTTGTATTTTTAGTAGAGATGGGGTTTCACCATGTTGGCCAGGTTGGTCTCGAACTCCTGACCTCAGGTCATCTACTTGCCTCAGCCTCCCAAAGTGCTGGGATTACCAGCATCTATACAAACTGCTTAGAACTTTCCTCTTTTATGAGTTGGAGTGAAGGAATGTAGTCAGTTCAGTTAGTAATGCTTCCTAGAAACATATGGAGAGATTGTGCAGGAGAGGGGGCAAAAAAAGACAAATACAAAACTGAACCAGTCATATTAATCATTGTATATGCATCCAAACCTATAAGGATGGTAACATTTTTGTGTTCAAATCCCATCTTTTGTAGAGGACAAAACAAGTACATTGGAAGTAGACTTGGGGTCTAACTTCTGAGCCTCGTTCATTTTCCTCTTCTGTAAAATGAGAATAAACTGCGACAAGTAAGTTAAAGTCTGTGAAACAGGAATACTACTACTTAACCCACAAGCAAATACTACTAGAAGCTTTGAATGAGACATTCAAATGCTTAAATTCTGACCACGTTACATTTTTTGTGTGTGTCAGCGTTAGGTAATTTGTGTGTGTCTAGGCTTCTAACTCTTAACTTGGTGCTCCTTCCTCATGAGCTTGCTCTCTGACTCTACTTTCTTTCTTTTATTATTATTATTATTATTTATTTTCTTTTTTTGGGACGGAGCCTTCCTCCGTCATCCAGGCTGGAGTGCAGTGGCACAATCTTGGCTCACTGCACCCTCCGCCTATGGGGTTCAGGTGATCCTCCTGCCTCAGCCTCCCAGGTAGTTGGGACTACAGGCATGCACCACCACGCCCAGCTAATTTTTGTATTTTTAGTAGAGATGGGGTTTCACTATGTTGGCCAAGCTGGTCTCAAACTCTTGACCTCAGGTGATCCGCCTGCCTCAGCCTCCCAAAATTCTGGGATTATAAGCATGCATGAGCCATTGCACCTGGCCTCTGTGACATTTTGGACTAGGTAGACCTTTTTTTCTATCTGGTTCTTTACCCCAATGTGTGGTGAAGGTCACAATGTCAGGCTAAGGCTTTCTATTAAAGCTCCTGGCTGTCATGTAGTGGGAGAGGGCAGAGCTGAAATCAGGATTGTGAGATGTGACTGAAATGTCTGCTGCAGCTCCAGGTGAGAGAGGCCCAAGACCTAGGATGCCAACAAAATCTCCCAAGATCTGGCCAGCCAAGCAAGCTTCTACTTTCTTGATGTTCCCCCCGACATATAAAGATCACAGCTTTTGCCAGCCAAGGCGGCTCATGCCTGTAATCCCAGCACTTTGGGAGGCCAAGGCAGGAGGATTGCTTGAGCCCAGGAGTTTGGGACCAACCTGGGCAACATGGCGAGATCCCATCACTACAATAAAAAACACAAAAATTAGCCAGGCATGGTGGCATGCACCTGTAGTCCCAGCTACCCAGGAAGCTGAGGTGGGAGGGTTGCTTGAGCCTGGGAGGCAGAAGCTGCAGTGAGCTGAGATCACACCACTGTGCTCCAGCCTGGGTGACAGAGTGAGACCCTGTCTCAAAAAAACAAAAACAAAAACCTACAGCTTTTGAAAAGAGATGGAGTGACAAAGATCACAAAACAAAGAGTTAATAAAAAAAACCGTGTTGTTCTTTCGTTAAGAACAACCAGGGCTGGGCAGAAATGAAGCCGTTTCCCCTTCCAGATGATTGGACACCTCACCTTTTAGGGGCAGGTTCTGGGTGGGAAGAGGGAAGAAGCTTCCTTCAAAACCAGCTTTCAGAGAGTTGGATGCTTTTTGGAGAGGACTGAATTTGGATTAGGCATTCACATGTATTTCTGCCCTTTGCAGTCATTTCATAGAAGCTAAATCATTTCTTAAAACCAATGTTATTTCCACCCCTTCCAAAAGGAGCTTTATCATGTAAACTGAGCATCTACAAACCAATCCTATAATGACTTGATTAGTCCTAGGAAAGCTCCTGCCTTTAATCCTTTTCTGTCTCATCTCCTGGTGCCAGGAAGGGCCCCCACAGGACCCTCCCAGGTCTGGAGGTGTCCCTCTCACTGTCACTCTCTCCTCCCCTGTCACCTGCTAGCCCCTGAGGCCTTCTGAGTGATGCGGAGGGCTTGGTCCAGATCCTTATAGGGAAGAAGGCAGGAGACCCTTCCCTAGGTCAATCCCTGGGCAGACCCCACTTCCTTCATTTCCTCATTCTTTCATCCAGTTAACACATGCTTAGTGCTTCTCATATGCCAGGCACTGTGTTTTGCACTTCACTCTGTGAGCTCTGATAATAGGGACTAGTATTAGTTTTCATTTATGCAGGAGGAAATCACGGCTCAGAGGGGTTAAGTTGCTTGCCTGAGACCACACGGTTAATGAGTGACTTTGCCGTACTGGGACCTAGAGTCTGAATCCAGCTGAGCCACTTCCAATGGGAAGCTCCCACCAGATCCACACTCAGAGCAGAGGAAGCCACATTGCAGTGGACAAGGGCTTCCTGGAAGTGGTACATGGCCTGAGGTCAGGAAGGACCAGGCTGGGAGAAGGCTACTGACTGCTTACTGTAAGCAGCTTCAGCAAGGCAGAACCCGTGAGACAGGCCAGGGTGGCAGGAGGCTCTTTGGTGACCCTGGATGGGCTCTGCTGGTGGGAACTTGATCCCACCATTCGTTTTTGAGCTCTTGCCACATGCCAGGCATAGGCCCCGTCCCAGGAATCCCACATACCATCATGTGCCATGGCCTGGGTCTCTGCTACGGCTTCAGTAGCTCATGTTCCCCTCTTCCTGGACACCCATCTTGGAGGATCCTAGAGCCTCAGGCCAAGGCATCCCTAGAATCCCTGAGCTTCTGGGCCCCTGCCTGGCAAGACTGATGCTGATCAGAGTCCTGCACCCTCCCCCTGCTCCCAGTCCAGGCCGGATGGCTTCTGTTTACCTGGGTCTCCCCTGAGCTCAGCTGAGCTCCAGCTCATAGTGGGTAACGTGTTGGGAATCAGCGGAGAGCTGGCCCGGAAGATCCCTAAATAATGCATTAAAGTCCTTCTCCCCTGCAGACCCATTAGGGTGGGGATGAGGGAGACAATGCAGAGGAGTCACTGTGTCCCCCACCCCAGGAAGAATACTAGGGCTCCAAAAGCCTTTGGCCTGGTGTGCACGGGCTTGAGACTCAAAAGGTCCACAGGGCTGGGTGATCCAGTACATAGGTAAACCGAGGCAGGTTTGGGGTGACAACAACACCAGTACATCCTCCAAAAGAGGGCAAAGGAGGTTCAGCTTCCATATATTCAGACTTTTGCCATTGGAAATGTTAAGAAAAAAAATCATTTTATTTTTAGCATCCATATAAAAGTTGTGCTGCATGGTTTATGGTTTTGTTTTTATTTTGAATTTTCTCCCCTGCAGAGAAGCACCAAAGCATCTTCAGTGCTTAGACCTGGAAAAGTCAAAGTCCCTTCTGGAGATCCAGTCACAACCACAGAAGAGCAGAGCTGGAGGGGCCTGCTGAGTTCACTCCATCTACCCCACCCCACTCCCAGAACTGTACAGGCTGGGCAGTCCAGGCCAATTCAGACATCCCCTTCTGATTCTATGAAGAAAGTCCTGGCCAGAACTTCCAACACTATGTTGAATAGGTGAGAGAGAGCATCCTTGTCTTGTGCCTGTTTTCAAAGGGAATGCTTCCAGTTTTTGCCCATTCAGTATGATATTGGCTGTGGGTTTGTCATAAATAGCTCTTATTATTTTGAGATACGTTCATCTCTTAATATTTGAGATACGTTCATCTCTTAATATTTGAGATACGTTCTATCAATACCTAGTTTGTTGAGAATTTTTAGCATAAAGCACTGTTGGATTTTGTCGAAGGCCTTTTCTGCCTCTATTGAGATAATCATGTGGCTTTTGTCTTTGGTTCTGTTTATATGCTGGATCACGTTTTTTGATTTGCACATGTTGAACCAGCCTTGCAGAAGCCAACTTGATCATGGTGGATAGGCTTTTTGATGTGCTGCTGGATTTGGTTTGCCAGTATTTTATTGAAGATTTTTGCATCAATGTTCATCAGGGATCTTGGTCTAAATTTCTCTTTTTTTGTTGTGTCTCTGCCAGGCTTTGGTATCAGGATGATGCTGGCCTCATAAAATGAGTTAGGGAGGATTCCTTCTTTTTCTATTGATTGGAATAGTTTCAGAAGGAATGGTACCAGCTCCTCTTTGTACCTCTGGTGGAATTCAGCTGTGAATCCGTCTGGTCCTAGACTTTTTCTGCTTGGTAGGCTATTAATTATTGTCTCAATTTCAGAGCCTGTTATTGGTCTGTTCAGAGATTCAACTTCTTCTTGGTTTAGTCCTGGGAGGGTGTATGTGTCCAGGAATTTATCCATTTCTTCTAGATTTTCTAGTTTATTTGCATAGAGGTGTTTATAATATTCTCTGATGGTAGTTTGTATTTCTGTGGGAACAGTGGTGATATCCCCTTTATCATTTTTTATTGCATCTATTTGATTCTTCTCTCTTTTCTTCTTTATTAGTCTTGCTAGCGGTCTATCAATTTTGTTGATCTTTTCAAAAAACCAGGGCATTCAGGCAAGAGAAAGAAATAAAGGGTATTCAATTAGGAAAGGAGGAAGTCAAATTGTCCCTGTTTGCAGATGACCTGATTGTATATTTAGAAAACCCCATCATCTCAGCCCCAAATCTCCTTAAGCTGATAAGCAACTTCAGCAAATTCTCAGGGTACAAAATCAATGTGCAAAAATCACAAGCATTTCTCTACACCAATATCAGACAAACAGAGAGCCAAATCATGAGTGAACTCCCATTCACAATTGCTATAAAGAGAATAAAATACCTAAGAATCCCACTTAAAAGGGATGTGAAGGACCAAGGAGAACTACAAACCACTGCTCAGTGAAATAAAAGAGGACACAAACAAATGGAAGAACATTCCATGCTCATGGATAGGAAGAATCAATATGGTGAAAATGGCCAAACTGCCCAAGGCAATTTATAGATTCAATGCCATCCCCATCGAGCTACCAATGACTTTCTTCACAGAATTGGAAAAAACTACTTTAAAGTTCATATGGAACCAAAAAAGAGCCCACATTGCCAAGACAATCCTAAGCAAAAAGAACACAGCTGGAGGCATCACGCTACCTGACTTCAAACTATACTACAAGGCAGCAGTAACCAAAACAGGATGGTACTGCTACCAAAACAGATATATAGACCAAGGGAACAGAACAGAGCCCTCAGAAATAATACCACACGTCTACAACCATCTGATCTTTGACAAACCTGACAAAAACAAGAAATGGGGAAAGAATTCCCTATTTAATAAATGGTGGTGGGAAAACTGGCCAGTCATATGTAGAAAGCTGAAACTGGATCCCTGCCTTACACCTTATACAAAAATTAATTCAAGATGGATTAAAGATTTAAATGTTAGACCTAAAACCATAAAAACTCTAGAAGAAAACCTAGGCAATACCATTCAGGATGCAGGCATGGGCAAGGACTTCATGACTAAAACAACAAAAGCAATGGCAACAAAAGCCAAAATAGACAAATGGGATCTAATTAAACTAAAGAGCTTCTGCACAGCAAAAGAAACTACCATCGGGGTGAACAGGCAACCTACAGAATGGGAGAAAATTTTTTCAATCTACCCATCTGACAAAGGGCTAATATCCAGAATCTACAAAGAACTTAAACAAATTTATAAGAAAAAAAAACCCAATCAAAAAATGGGCAAAGGCTATGAACAGACACTTCTCAAAAGAAGACATTTATGCAGCCAACAGACACATGAAAAAATGCTCATCATCACTGGTCATCAGAGAAATGCAAATCAAAACCAAAATGAGATACCATCTCACACCAGTTAGAATGGTGATCATTAAAAAGTCAGGAAACAACAGGCACTGGAGAGGATCTGGAGAAATAGGAACACTTTTACACTGTTGGTGGGAGTGTAAATTCGTTCAACCATTATGGAAGACAGTGTGGGGATTCCTCAAGGATCTAGAACAAGAAACACTATTTGACCCAGCGATCCCATTACTAGGTATATACCCAAAGGATTATAAATCATGCTACTATAAAGACACATGCACACGTATGTTTATTGAGGCACTGTTCACAAAAGTAAACACTTGGAACCAACCTAAATGTCCATCGATGATAGACTGGATTAAGAAAATGTGGCACATATACATCATGGAATACTATGCAGCCATAAAAAAGGATGAGTTCATGTCCTTTGCAGGGACATGGATGAAGCTGGAAACCATCATTCTCAGCAAACTATCACAAGGACAGAAAACCAAACACCACAAGTTCTCACTCATAGGTGGGAATTGAACAATGAGAACACTTGGACACAGGGCAGGGAACACCACACACCAGGGCCTGTCAGGGAGTGGGGGACTGGGGGAGGGATAGCATTAATAAATGGTGCTGGGAAATCTGGCTAGCCATATGTAATGCCTAATGTAAATGACAAGTTGATGGGTGCAGCAAACCAACATGGCTCATGTATACCTATGTGACAAACCTGCACATTGTTCATATGTACCCTAGAACTTAAAGTATAATAAAGAAAGAAAGAAAGAAAGAAAGAAAGAAAGAAAGAAAGAAAGAAAGAAAGAAAGAAAGAAAGAAAGAAAGAAAGAAAGAAAGAAAGAAAGAAAGAAAGTCTAGGAAGGGAGCAGAGAGCTGCAGAGGAGAAGGGAGGTGATCAGAAGGAGGAGGAGGAGGAGGAGCAGGAGGAGGAAGGGGAGGGGAAGGGGGAAGAGAGTGCCAGATTGATGAAATTTTTGCTCCTCCTGGCACCTTGTCCTTCCCCTGGACCTAACTGAGCCTTCCCAGGTGCTATGCACTCAGTGTATCCTGCATGATGGGATTAATGCCCTTATAGGAAGAAACATAAGCAAACATGCTCTCTGTCTCTCTCTCTCTCTGCCATGTGAGGGTATAGTAAGGAGGTGTCCATAGGAGAAACCAAGAAAAGAGTCCTCACCCAATCCAAACCATGCTGGCAGTCTGATCTCTGACTTTCCAGCCTCTAGAACTATGAAAAATAAATGACTGTCGAAGCCACCTAGTAATTTTTTATAATTTGTTATAGCAGCCTGAACTGAATAAGGCACCAGGCCACTATAAGACTTGACTGCCTGCTCTCTCTCTCTCTTTGCTGTCTAGACCCTGGTTCTCTGCCCTTTCTCTAGCCACTCCTTCCCTGTATACTGTCCCTTCTGCAGTCTGCAGCCTCTGCTGCTCCTTGGTCCACTGTTCTTGGCCATCTCTTCCACCTGTGACCACTCTCTCCTCATTCCCTGTAGGATGAGCTCACTCCTTTCTTTGGTATCAATTACTATCTATGGCAGTGGGTCTTGACTTTGGACAGACCCTCTAGAAACTCTCAGTGATTGGTCTGGGTGCAGCCTGGCCGTAGAGCGTTCTGAAAGCTTCTCAGGGCATTCTAATATAGACCACTGGACAGTAAAGTGTTAGTTTCCTCAGCAGCCTTGGGTCACTCCAACCCTGCACATTCCAGAAAAAGGACTGGCCCTTGACCACCTCTGGGGAGATAACTTCTGAGCCCTTTGAATATTCTGCCTCCATTTTTATTTTTTCTGAGGTGGAGTCTTGCTGTATCGCCCAGGCTGGAGTGCAATGGCACGATCTCGGCTCACTGCAACCTCCGCCTCCTAGGTTCAAGTGATTCTCCTGCCTTAGCCTCCCAAGTAGCTGGGATTACAGGCACCCACCACCACGCCCAGCTAATTTTTTTCTATTTTCAGTAGAGATGGAGTTTTGCCATGTTGGCCAGAGTAGTCTCAAACTCCTGACCTCAGTTGATCTGCCCGTCTCAGCCTCACAAAGTGCTGGGATTATAGGGGTGAACTGCTGCACCTGGCCGAATATTCTGCCTTCTAAGAATGTTTTTGTATGCCTGAGGCTTTGGGCTTTACTGTATCAATATGACTTCTCTAGGGACTGAAGCCTGAGAAGCTGGGATCAATCACCCAGGAGCTACATGCCTGCACGATTGACCCCCAAGAAAACCCTGCACACTAAGGGTTGCTTGGATGGGCTTCCCTGGTAGACAACCCTTAGCACGTGCTGTCACACATTATTGCTGGGAGAATTAACCACTGTCTGTCCAACTCCACTGGGAAAGGATAACTGGAAGCTGGTGCCTGATTTTTCCTGGACTTTGTCCCTTTTCCCTTTGCTGATTTTAATCTGTATCTTTTCACTGTAATGAACCATAACTAAGATTATAATGGCTTTTCTAAGTCTTTGAGTCCTTATAGCAAATCATTGAGCCTGTGGCTGGTCTTAGGAAGCCTCTATACAACCACCAAGACCAGGAGCACTGAGCTACAGTATACACGTTGCTGGGCCCCACTCCAGAGATTCGGATTCAGTGCACCTGGGGTGGGCTTAGGAACCCGTGTGGTTAGTAAGTTCCCCCACACCCTGCTTTGCTTCCATTCAGTGAATACAGGTCGCATGGGCTGCCTGTCCCCTCTCCCTACCTGCTAAAGACCAGTCACCCAGTCCTCTCAACCATCTCCAGAGTCTCATCTCTTCCTTCTTCCCCTCCTCTTTGCTTCATCCCCCAATTTCATTCCACTTGGCCACACTGCAGCCAAATCAGAATCTGAGCCTGGCATTTCCCTTTGCGAAGGTGCTCAGTGTCTTTCTGTGTACATGTGCTCCAAACTCTTGGTGGCATTCAGGATCTTTCTTGGCCTTTTCAGCCTCCCTTCTCACCACAACACATACTGTCCCTTCCAGCCTTAAGGAATTCCTTGCAGCCTCAGAATAGGAGACCTCCCTCCATCTGGAATGCCCTTTGCCTCCCTTTCTACATCTTCTCTTAGGCTACTCACCAGCCTGCATTTCAATTGCTCGTTTGCTTGCCTGACCCCCTCTCTATGCCAGAACCTGGCAGCTTCATAGAAGTCCCTTAATAACTGTACAATGAATGAGTGAATGAATGAATGAGAGTCTTGTTCATCTGAGTTCCCAGGGCCCAGCATGGTGCTTGGCACACAGTAGGTACAAATAAATGAGAGATGAGTGAACAGTTTTTGCATCCCACCCCCAAGCCCACCTCCCTTCCTTGTCTCCCCTCCTTTCTGTCATTCTTCTTTATCACTGAAGATCCTTTTTTGATTATATTCTGATTCTGCTACCCAGGGGCTCTTCTCCAGAATGCCTCAGTTGCCTCCCAGTTGATCCTTTTACCTCCAGCTCCAGCAGATAAGGAACTGAGAGCTTGCAGGGGGCAGCTGAGGAAGACTGCAAATCAGTGTCAAATATCTGTGTAGAGCTGAACTTGATTTGAACCTCCCATAGGCCCAGGGAGAGTGGTGATATTCTCCTCAATTTACAGATGAGGAAACTGAGGTTCAGAGAGGTTGAGTGTTTGCACATAGTAGCTTGATAGCAGAGATGCGATGGGAGCGCAGATCTTCAGCCGCGTGTCTTTGTGCTCTCTTTTTCAGCCAGACACCAGGGGCCTTGAAGGTCACAAAAAGTATTTTGGCCTTCAGATATTTCAGTGCTACACTTCCTTCACCAGCCTTTCTTCTTAAATTGCTGCTCCTGATGCTGACTGATCTCCAGCCCCAGGTAAAAGAAACACAATTTTGTCACTGTGTCAAGCAGAAACAAGCTCAGTGCTGGGAAAGGAAATCAAACTCTCCTTGGAGAAAATCAGATGGGATGTACCACTTTTAGGCCCAGCTGGATGTGCAAGAAGAGAGCCCCCAGACCACCTGCCACAGGCCAGCTTCCTCACCAGCAGGGTGCACCAGCATTTCTCCTTCTTCCCGGAGACCTTCCTCTGTCTGATGAAGCTCCAGCTCTTGGCAGGCACTCAAGGCCTTCTCTGATCTCACTGTGACTGTAGGTCAGACACATTCTAGATTGACAGAATACTGCCCATGGGGCTGAAACCCACAAAATACCTTCAGTGTTTGCCAGAGGGACTGTGCGGTCTGGGTTGGCCCATCTCCTTGGGAACAGCTGAACTGATAAATGCAAAGGGCCTTCCTGGCTGCCCTGGGGAGAAGGAGTCAGCAGGTAGCACGGGGCAGCACATCTCACAGAACTCCAAATTCAAGTGCTGCCTCCACCTCTACCTGGCAGCCTTCCCTTCTCTTCGTTTCCGTTTCTCCTTCTGCCAAATAAAAGAGTTTGACCAGGTCATATTTAAGAGCCCTTCCTTCTCCAGCATGAACAAGTGAGTACACACCTCTCTTAGACCCTGTTCTATTAGTTACAGTGGCTCGGCACCATCACTTTTCAATCCAAGGCTTTACCTTCAGGGGGCCAGTTCTGGACCTTTCATTGTAAAAACTAGGCATTTGCCATTTGGTTTTGAATCATTTTGAAATGTCGTCAAGTCCATACCCCTCCCTTTAGGACCGACAGTACAAAATCTTTCTCTCCAGTTTGCAAATATGACCATTTCTTGTCTCTCTGGGAGATCCTCTTCTTTGACCAGACTGCATCTTCATTGTCCCCTTTTATGGGGACAATTTAGGTTACCACTTCTGAGATACTTCTATCTCCCTCCTCTGCCTGTCCAGATCCTCCCCGTCCTTCAAAGGCCTCTCAGGAAGGCCATCCCTGATGATGACTTCTAGGATTAAGTCCTCTCCTCTCATCTCCCATAGTATTTATTATCATTTCTCTTCATTTATTCATTCTTGTTTCTCTTCATTTATTCATTCCTGTATCTACTGAAGTTATCGAGTACCTGTATTAGTCTGTGCTCAACTGCTATAAAGAAATACCTGAAACTGGGTAATTTTTAAAGAAAAGAGGTTTAATTGGCTCACGGTTCTGGAGGCTGTACAGGAAGCATAGCTAGGGAGGCCTCAGGAAACTTACAATCACAGCAGAAGGGGAAGGAGAAGCCAGCATGTCCTACATGGCTGGAGCAAATGGAAAAGAGAGCAAAAGGGCAAGTGCCACACATTTTACAACAACCAGATCTCATGAGAACTCTACCACGAGAACAGCAAGGGGGATGTCTGCCTCCATGAGTCAATCACCTCCCACCAGGCCCCTCCTCCAACTATACGAATTACAATTCAACATGAGATTTGGGTGGGGACACAGAGCCAAACCCTATCATTCCACCCCTGGCCCCTCCCAAATCTCATGTCCTTCTCACCTTTCAAAACACAATCATCCCTTCCCAACAGTCCCCCAAAGTTTTAAATAATTCTAACATTAACTCAAAAGTCCAAGTTCAAAGTCTCATCTGAGACAAGGCAAGTCCCCTCCACCTATGAATCTGTAAAATAAAAAACAAGTTGGTTACTTCCAAGATACAATAGGGGTACAGGCATTGGGTAAATACTCTCTTTCCAGAAGGGAGAAAATGGCCAAAACAAAGGGGCTGCAGGCCCCACACAAGTCTGAAACTCATCAAGGCAGTCATTAAATCTTAAAGCTCCAAAATAATCTCCTTTGACTTCATTCATGTCTCATATCCAAGACATGCTGATGCAAGGGGTGGGCTCCCAGCGCCTTGGGCAGCTCTGCCCCTACGGCTCTGCAGGGTACTGCCCCCTCAGCTGCTTTTGTGGACTGACATTGAGTGCCTGCAGCTTTTCTGGGTGCATGGCACAAGCTGTCAGTGGATCTACCATTCTGTGGTCTGGAGGATGGTTGCCCTCTTCTCACAGCTCCACTAAAGAGTGCCCCAGTGGGGACTCTGTGTAGGGGCCCCTACCTCACATTTCTTCTCTGTACTGCCCTAGTAGAGATTCTCCAAAAGGGCTTTATCGCTGAAGCTGACTTCTCCCTGAACATCCAGGCATTTCCCTACATCCTTTGAAATCTAGGCAGAGGCTCCCAAGCCTAAACTCGTGACCTCTGACACCTGCAGACTTAACACCATGTGGAAGCCTTGATGGCTTCCAGCTTGCACCCTCTGATGCAGTGACATGAGATGTATCTAGATCCCTTTTAGCCACAGCTGGTGCTGGAGTGGCTAGGACACAGGGAGCCATGTCCTAAGGCTGCACAGAGCAGCAGGGCCCTGGGTCTGACCTACAAAACCACTTTTCCCTCCTAGACCTCAAGGCTTGTGATGGGAGGGGCTGCCAAAGGAGGTCTCTGAAATACCTTGGAGGCATTTTCCCTATTGTCTTGGCTATTTATATTTGGCTCCTCTTTACCTATGTAAATTTCTGCAGCCTTGAATTTCTCCCCAGAAAATGTGTTTTTCTTTTCTACCACATGATCAGGCTGCAAATTTTCTAAACTTTTATGCTCTGCTTCCCTTTAAATACAATTTCCAGTTTCAGATAATCTCTTTGCTCATGTATATAAATGTAGGCTGTTAGAAGTAGCCAGGCCACATCTTGACCGCTTGGTTGCTTAAAAATTTCTTCTGCCAAGCCGGGCGCGGTGGCTCAAGCCTGTAATCCCAGCACTTTGGGAGGCCGAGACGGGCGGATCACGAGGTCAGGAGATCGAGACCATCCTGGCTAACACGGTGAAACTCCATCTCTACTAAAAATATACAAAAAAGTAGCCGGGCGAGGTGGCGGGCGCCTGTAGTCCCAGCTACTCGGGAGGCTGAGGCAGGAGAATGGTGTAAACCTGGGAGGCGGAGCTTGCAGTGAGCTGAGATCCGGCCACTGCACTCCAGCCTGGGCGACAGAGCGAGACTCTGTCTCAAAAAAACAAACAAACAAAAAAAAAATTTCTTCTGCCAAAAACCCTAAATCAAGCTCAATGTTCAACAGATCCTTAGAGCAGGGGCACAATGCCACTAATCTCTTTGTTAAAGCATAGCAAGAGTGATCTTTACTCCATTTCCTAATGAGTTCCTCATCTGCATTGGAGTCCTCATCAGCCCAGACTTCATTGTCCATATCACTATGAGCATTTTGGTCATAACCATTCAACAAGTCTCTAGGAAGTTCCAAACTTTCGCTTATCTTCCTGTCTTCTTCTGAGCTCTCCAAACTGTTCCAACCTCTGCCTGTTACCCACTTCCAAAGTCACTTCCACATTTTCAGGTATCTTTATAGCAATGCCCCACTCCAAGTACCAAAATCTGTATTAGTCAGGGTTCTCCAGAAGGACACAATTAATGGGATATATGTATATATGAAATGGAGTTTATTAGGGAAAATTGGCTCACATGATCACAAGGCAAAGTCCCACAATAGGCCATCTGCAAGCTGGGAAAGAAAGAAGCCAGTAGTGGCTCCGTCTGAGTCCAAAACTGTCCAAAACTGTCAAAAGCAGGGAAGCCAAAAGTGCAGCCTTCAGCCTGTGGTCAAAGGCCTGAGAGCCCCTGGACAACCACTGGTGTAAGTCTAAGAATGCAAAGTCAAAGAACCCAGAGTCTGATGTCCAAGGGCAGGAAGAACAGAAGGGAGCATCCAGCACTGGAGAAACATGAAAGCCAGAAGACTCAGCAAGCCAGCTGATCCCACCTTCTTCCACCTGCTTTGTTCTAGCCATGCTGGCAGCCAGCTGGATGGTGCCCACCCTCACTGAGGGTGGGATTTCCTCTCCTAGTCCACTGACTCAAATGTCAACCACCTCTGGCAACACCCTCACAGACATACCCAGAAATAATACTGTACCAGACATCCTTCAATCCAATCAAGTTGACACGTAATATTAACCATCACAGTACCTATGGTGTGCTGGGTGGTGTACAGTTACAAAGCCAAACAGACAAGGTTCCTGACCCAAAGGAACTTCCAATTTAGTTGATTGGAACTGTAATGCAAAGTTGGTTATAAAAAATGTCCAAGGTAAGTCACATAGAGGGCCAGTACAGTTGGGGGGTGACAGAAAAGAGAGAAAGAATCTTCTTTCTGGGAACCTAGTATTTAAGCAAGGTCCTTGAAGGATAGATATAGTCTGATGTGTCAGTCAGCTCAGGTTGCCATAACAAAAAACCATAGGCTGGGTGGCTGAAACAACAGAAATGTATTTTCTTGTAGTTCTGAAAGCTGGAAAGTCTAAGATAAAGTTGCCGGCAGGGTCAGTGTCTGATGAGGGCTCTCTTCTTGGGTTGCAGGTGGCCACCTTCTCACTTTGTGCTCACACGATCTTTCCTTGGTACGTGAACCTTCTCATAAGGCCACTCATCCTATCAGATTTTGAGCCCACCCTTATGACCTGACTTATTTTTTTAATTTTTAATTTTTGTGAGTACACAGTAGGTACATATACTTATGGGTTATATGAGATATTTTGATGCAAGCATGCAGTGCATAACAATTACATCTGGAAATGGGGTATCCATAACCTCAAGCATTTATCCAAACAATTCAATTACATTTTCAGTTATTTAAAAATGTATAAGTAGTCACCCTGTTGGTGCTATTAAATACTAGGTCTTATTCATTCTTTCTAACTAATTTTTGTACCATTAACAACCCACACTTCCTTATCATCTCCCCACTACCCTCCCTAGCCTCTGGGAACCATCCTTCCACTCTTTATCTCCATGAGTTCAATTATTTTAACTTTTAGCTTCTGCAAATAAGTGAGAACATGTGAAGTTTGTCTTTCTGTACCTGGCTTAGTTCACTTAACATAATGACTTCCAGTTTCATTCATGTTGTTGCAATTGACACATAGACCAATGAAATAGAATAGAGAATCCGAAAATAAATCCATACATCTACAGTGAACTTATTTTTGACAAAAGTGACAAGAATACGCATTGTGAAAAGGACAGTCTCTTCAATAAATGGTTCTAGGAAAATTGGATATCCATATGCAGAAGAATGAAGTCAAGCCCCTATCTCTTGCCATATTAAAAAATCCAATTTTCTCAGCATCATTTACTGAAGAGACTGTTCTTTCCACAATGTGTATTCTTGGCATCTGTTTTTATGCCAGTACCATGTCGTTTTGACTACTTAGCTCTCTAGTATAATTTGAAGTCAGGTAATGTGATTACTCTAGTTTCATTCTTTTTATTTAGGATAGCTTTGGCTATGTTGGGTCTTTTTGTAGTTTCATATAAATTTTAGGATTTTCTTTCTGTTTCTGTGAAGAATGCCACTGAGGTTTTGATAGACATTGCATTGAGTCTGTAGATTGCTTTGGGTAGTATGGACATTTTAACATTGATTCTTCCATCCATGAACATGGAATATCTTTTCATTTCATTTGTGTACTCTTTAATTTCTTGTATCAGTGTATAGTTTTCATTGTAGAGATCTTTTACTTCTTTGACTAAGTTAATTCGTAAGTATTTTATTTTATTTGTAGCTATTGTAAATGGAATTGCTTTCTTGATTTCTTTTTCAGATTGTTCTCTGTTGACAAATAGAAATGCCACTGATTTTTGCATGTTGATTTTGTATCTTGCAACTTTACTGAATTGGTTATCAGTTCTAATAGTGTTTCTGTGTGTGGAGTCTTTAGGGTTTTCCAAATACAAGATTGTATCATCTGCAAATAAGAATAATTTGACTTCTTCCCTTCCAATTTGGATGCCCTTTATTTTTTTCTCTTGTCTGATTGCTCTAGCTAGGATTTCCAAAACTATGTTGATTAACAGTGATGAAAGTGGTATCCTTTTATGTTCCAGATCTTAGAGAAGAGGCTCTCAGTTTTCTCCCATTCAGTATGAAACTAGCTGTGGGTCTGTTGCATATGGGTTTCATTATTTTGAGGCATGTGCTTTCTATACTCAGTTTTTCAAGGGGGTTTTAATCATGAAGGGATGTGGAATTTTATCAAATGCTTTTTCAGCTTTCATTGAAATGATCATGTAGTTTTGTCCTTCATTCTGTTGATATGATGTATCACATTGATTGATTTGCATATGTTCAACTATCCTTGCGTCCCTGGACTGAATCCCACTTGGTCATGATGAATGATCTTTTTTATGTGTTGTGGAATTCAATTTGCTAATATTTTGTTGAGGATTTTTGCATCTATATTCATCAGGCATATTGGTCTGTAGTTTTCTTTTTTTGTTGTGTCTTCAGTTTTGGTATCAGGGTAATGCTAGCATTGTAGAACAAGTTTGGAAGTATTCCCTCCTCCTCCATTTTTGGAATAGTTTGGGTAAGCTTGGTATTAGTTCTTTAAATGTTTGGTAGAATTCAGCAGTGAAGCCATCAGGTCCCAGGTTTTTCTTTGCTGGGATAATTTTTATTACTGCTTCAATCTCATTATGTTATTGGTTTTGGATTTCATCATGTTTCAACCTTGGTAGGCAGGATGTTTTCAATTTATATGCATATAATTGCTTAAAATAGCCACTAATGATCCTTTGAATTTCTGTGGTATCATTTGTGATGTTTCCTTTTTCATATCTGATTTTATTTATTTGTGTCTTGTCTTTTTTTTTCTTAGTCTTAGTTAGGCTAAAAGTTTGTCAGTGTTAATCTTTTCAAAAAATCAACTTTTCATTTCATTGATGTTTTGTATTGTTTTCTTCATTTCAATTTCATTTATTTCTGCTCTGATTCTTATTATTTCTTTCCTTCTACTAATTTTGGGTTTGGTTTGCTCTTGCTTTTCTATTTCTTTAAGATGCATCACTGGGTTGTTTATTTGATGTTTTTTCTATTTTTTAAAAGTAAGTGTTTATAGCCATAAACTTTCCTCTTAGTAATGCTTTGGTTGTATCCCATAAATTTTGGTAGGTTGTGTTTCCATTATCATTTATTCCAAGAAATGTTTAATTTTCTTCTTAATTTCTTCATTGACCCAGAGCATATTATTTAATCTTCACGTGTTTGTATAGTTTCAAAGTTTTCTCTTCTTTTAATTTCTAGTTTTATTCCATTGTGGCCAGAGAAGATACTTGATATTATTTCAATTTTTTTAGTGTTTTAAGACTTGTTGTGTGACCTAAGATATGGTCTATTCTTGAGAATGATCCATGTGCTGAGGAAAAGAATGTGTATTCTGTAGCCATTGAATAAAATGTTCTGTAAATATCTATTAGGTCCATTTATCTACTGTGAAGAGTAAGTCCAATGTTTCTATGTTGATTTTCAGTGCAGAAGATCTGTTCGATGCTGAAAGTAGGGTTTTAAGGTCTCCAGCTATTATTGTATTGGGTCTATCTCTCTCTTTAGCTCTAATAGTCTTTGGTTTATTTATGTGGGTGCTCTAGTGGTGGGTGCATATCTATTTAAAATTGTTATATCCTTTTGTTGAATTGATCTCTTTATCATTATATAATGACCTTCTTTCTTTCTTCTTATAGTGCTTGTCTTGAAGTCTATTCATTCTGATATAACTATAGCCACTCCTGCTCCTTATTAGTTTCCATTGGCATGGAATATCTTTTTCCATCCCTTTATTTTCAATCTATGTGTGTCTTTGTAGGTAAAGTGTGTTTCTTGCAGGCAATAGATTATTGGATCTTGTTTTTTTTTTTTATCCATTCAGCTACTCTGTCTTTGATTGGAGAGTTTAGTCCATTAACATTCAATATTATTATTGATCAGGCCCACAGGGATTAAGGACTTACTCTTGCCCTTTTGTTATTTGTTTTCTGATTGTTACGGTCTTCTCTTTCTTCTTTCCTTCCTTCCTTTCCTCTTTTTGGTGAAGGTGATTTTTTCTGGTTGTAAAATTTAATTTCTTGGTTTTTTTTTTGTGTGTATTCATTGTATGTTTTTGATTTGCAGTTACCATGAGGCTTGCAAGTACTATCTTATAACTCATTATTTTAAACTGATGACAACTTTATATTGCCTGGAAAAAGAAACAAACAAATAAGCAAGCAAAAAGAAAACATAAAAACTTTACACTTTAACTTTGTCCCTCAGCTTTTTAACATTTTGTTGCTTCTATTTACATCTTATTGTATTGTCTATGTCTTGAAAAGTTGTTGTAGCTATTATTTTTATTTGGTCCATCTTTTTGTCTTTCGACTTAAGATGAGAGTCATTTACACACAATAATTACAGTGTTACAATATTATATGTTTTTCTGTGTGCTTACTATTACCAGTGAGTTTTGTACCTTCAGATGATGTCTTATTGCTCACTAATGTCCTTTTGTTCTGATTGAAGGCCTTCCTTTAGCATTTCTTGTAGCACAGATCTGGTGTTGATGAAATCCCTCAACTTTTGTTTGTCTGGGAAACTTTATTTCTCCTTCAAGTTTGAAGGGTATTTTTGCTGGATATATTATTCTAGGGTAAAAGATTTTTTTCTTTAGCACTTAAAATATGTTATGACACTCCCACCTGGCCTGTAAGTTTTACACTGAAAGTCTGCTGCCAGACATATTAGAGCTCCATTTTATGTCATTTATTGCTTTACTCCTGCTGCTTTAGGATCCTTTCTTTATCCTTGATCTTTGGGAGTTTGAGTATTAAATGCCTTGAGGTAGTTTTCTTTAGGTTAAATCTGCTTGGTGTTCTATAACCTTCTTGTACTTGAATATTTACATCTTTCTCTAGGTTTGAAAAGTTCTCTGTTATTATCCCTTTGAATAAACTTTCTACCTCTATTTCTCTACTTTCTCTTTAAGGCCAATAACTCTTAGCTTTGCCCTTTGAGGTTATTTTCTAGATCTTGTAGGCATGCTTCATTCTTTTTTAATTTTTTTGTCCCCTCTAACTGTGTATTTTCAAATAGCTTGTCTTCAAGCTCACTAATTTTTTCTTCTACTTGATCAATTTCACTATTAAGAGACTCTGATGCATTCTTCATTATGTCATTTGCATTTTTCAACTACAGATTTCTGCTTGATTCTAATTATTTCAATCTTGTTGTTAAATTTATCTGATAGAATTTTGAATGCTTTCTCTGTATTATCTTGAATTTCTTTGAGTTTCCTCAAAACCACTATTTTGAATTCTCTGTCTGGAAGGTTACATATCTCTGTTTCTCTAGGGTTGGTCCCTGGTGCCTTAATTAGTTTGTTTGATGAGGTCATGTTTCCCTGGATGGGCTTGATGCTTGTGGATGTTCTTCAGTGCCTGGGCATTGACGAGTTAGGTGTTTATTGTAGTCTTCTCAGTCTGGGCTTGCTTTTACTCATCCTTGGGAAGGTTTTCCAGGTATTGGAAAGGATGTGGGTGTTGTGATCTAAACTGTATCAGATTAGGGGACATTCCCCAAGCCCAGTAATGCTATGGTACTTGCAGACTCATAGAGGTACTGCCTTGGCGGTCTCAGATAAGATCTGGAAGAATTCTCTGGTCTACCAGGCAGAGACTCTTATTCTCTACCTATAATTTCTCCCAAACAGTCTCAGTCTCTCTTTTTGTTTTCTCTCTCTCTCTCTCTGCTGAGCCACTCGGAGTTGGGGGTGGGCTGACACAACATCCCTATGGCTACCGCCACTTAGAATGCACTGGGTCAGACCTAAAGCCAGCAAAGCACTGGGTCTCACTCAAGGCCCACTGTAAACACTACCTGGCTATCACTGATGTTCATTCAAGGCCCTAGGGCTCTGCATTCAGCTGGTGGCAAAGCCAGCCAGGCTTGTGTCTTTCCCTTCAGGGCAACGAGTTCCCTCAGGGTCCAGAGATGCTGTGTGGGAGCAGGGACTGGAGTAAAAACCCTTAGAAATTTACCTGGTTCTTTATTCTAAGGCGGCTGAGCTGACACTGAAGCCACAAGACAAAGTCATTTCCACTCTGCCTTTCCCTTTCCACAGGCAGCGGAAACTCACCCTGCGGCCACCACCACAGGCCCACAGGGAATACTGCCAGGCTACGGTTGATGTTCACTTAGGGCCCAAGTGCTCTTAAATCACTTGTGGTGGTTTTCCAGGCCTGGGACTCACCCTTCCGGGCAGTGGGCTCCCCTTTGGCCTGGGGCACGTGCATGTCCAGAAATGCTGTCTAAGAGCCAAGGCCTAGAATCAGTGACCACAAGAGCCCATTTGGTGCTCTACCCCATGGTGGCCAGGCAGGTACCTAAGCTGCATGACAAAGTCCCTTTTACCTTTCCTCTGCTTTTCTGAAGCAGAAGAAGTCTCTCACCACAGCCACCATAGCTGAGAATGTGCTGGGTCTCAGCTGAAGCCAGCACGTCTCAGTCTCAGAGTCTTACTACAGGCCCTGGGTATCACTGTTGGCTATTTAGGGCCCAAGGGCTCTTGAATCAGCAGGTGATGAATCCTGCCAGGACTGGCTTCTTTTCTTTAAGGCAGCAGATTCCCTTCTGGCCCAGGGTATATCTAGAAATGTCATTCAGGAGCTAGATCCTGGAATGGGGGTCTCTTGACTCTGACTGGTGCTCTATCCTGCTGTGGCTGAGCTGGTATCCAATTTGTAAGACAAAGTCCTCTTTACTCTTTCCTCTCCTCTCCTCAAGCAAAAGGAAGAAGCCACTTTTGTTGCTGTATGCTGCAGTGCTTGGGTTGGGGAAGGGGTGGTAGAAGCACTCCGTTGGCTGCCCTGGCTGGTGTCTCACTAGGTCGTGTGCCCCCTGAGTCCACTGGCTCTAAGCCTAGCTTGGCATTAGGACTTGCCTGGGAATTGAAGTCTTTATGGTCTAGACTGCCTTTCCAGTTTACTTAGAGCCCCAGAGCATGATAGCTTGCCATGGCAAGGCTTATCAAAACTCAAGCCTCAAATCTTCTAACTGCTAGAATGGGTAAAGTCCTCTGGGTAGGGGTGGTCTAAATACTCCCTCCACGGTCAGGTGTCACCTGAGTTCCCCATGGTTTTGCTTTCTGCTGTGACAGGGCAGCACTGAGTTCAATGCAAAGTCCCACAATTGCTGCACTCTCCCTCCCCCAAGTGCACAGATTCTCTCTCAGCACCACAGTAGCCACTGCTGGGGGATGAGAGAGGAGTGGTCTCGGTGTTTCAAGACTGTCTTTCCTGCCCTCCTCAGTGCCTCTTTTAGTGTTATGAAGTTAGAGCCTGGTACTGTGAACCCTCACCTGGTTTTTGGTTCTTATGAAGATGCCTTTTTGGTGTAGAGAGCTGTTAAATTTGATTTTCCTGCAAGGAGAATCATTGGTGGAAGTTGCTATTCAGCCATCTTGCTCTGCCCCTCCTACCTCACTTAACTTTACCGCCTAAGAGCCCTAATTCCAAATACAATCACATAGAGGGTTAGGGTTCCAACATATGAATTTTGGGGAGACACAATTCAGTCTATAGCATTTGGACTTGGGGAGAAGGAGGAACAGAACATTCAGAGGAAGGACTCAGTGTAAGCAACAGTTTGGAGGTGGGAAAATTCAGCTTATGAACAGAAAAAATTGATCCAGTTTGGCAGGGCCCACGGGAAGATGTGGTGGAGTGGTGAGAGGTGGGCCACATCAGAAAGAACCTTGAATGCCAGGCTGAGGTTGGAGACATTTCCTATTGTGTAGAAGGTGCCATGAGGTGGTGGGGAGACTAACATGATGAATAGGATATTTAGGAGGATGGATCTGGCATCAGTGATGGGTAGGGGTAAGGAGCGAACAAAGCTGGAGGCCAGGAAACTGGACGCACAACCCAGAGTTCAGGCTTAGGCTGTTCAAAGGCAGTTTCCACACTGAGTTCCAATGTGGATCAAAGCATGCAGTGGGTAGATGGGTTGGAAAAGCAAAAACCATTCTCTCTTCATTACCACACAGTTTCCCAGTTGAGATCATCACCAGAGTCCTACAAATCAGACAGTCGACCTGCCCCAAACTCTGTCCCTAGAAGCTGTGACCCAGAGGGAGTCCTTGTCCAGCTGTATAGCCAAGGGACACTGCAGCCTGGGCAGGACTGAACCTGTTTCCTCCCAGGAGCCTCATCTCTGTCTGGCCTGGCTTTGGCTTCAAATGCCCTCAGCTTTGGCTTCAAAATCTGCTGGATTTCAGGAGAGCTCTGGCCTTCTTCGGTTTAGGAATTTTAAAATAGTTTTTTCAGGCCGGGCGCGGTGGCTCAAGCCTGTAATCCCAGCACTTTGGGAGGCCGAGGCGGGTGGATCACGAGGTCAGGAGATCGAGACTATCCTGGCTAACATGGTGAAACCCCGTCTCTACTAAAAATACAAAAAACTAGCCGGGCGTGGTGGCGGGCGCCTGTAGTCTCAGCTACTTGGGAGGCTGAGGCAGGAGAATGGCGTGAACCCGGGAGGCGGAACTTGCAGTGAGCCGAGATCACGCCACTGCACTCCAGCCTGGGAGCACAGCGAGACTCCGTCTCAAAAAAAAAAAAAAATAGTTTTTTCAGCAGGCAGTAGATGAACTCTGCTTGCTTACCTCTAAGAACTGGTAAAAGATTCTTACCTCTAAGAACCTCTAAGAACTACACAACTCACAGAAAGCTGTTATACTCACAGTTATGGTTTGATTATAGGGAAAAGATATAGATTAAAATCAGCCAGGGGAAGAAAGGCGTAGGGCTGAGTCCAGGAGGGCACCAGATATGAAATGTCCATTATCCCTTCCCCATGCAGTCAGAGTGCATTACCCTCCTGGCTTTGATATGTGCCAATACACATGGAGTATTGCAGCCAATGAGGCTCCCTCAAGCCTCAGTGTTCAGGGTTTTTACCGGAACTTCATCACGGAGGCATGCTTGATTGTCCATGTGGCTGCTCTGTTTCCAGTCTCCAGTCCTTTCAGGGGTGACCTAAAGCCTGGACTCTAAATCACATAGTCAGTTTTCCTGGCCCGGCTAGTCCCCACCCTAAATCTTATTATTAGACTCTCCATCGTGACCCAAGATCCCCAGGCAAAAATATTCCTATCAGGCATTATGTGTTGGAGATAAGGAGTCACGGACAAAGGCCAGACCTCTTTTTGGTCAAGGTTAATTCTTTTTTTTTTTTTTTTTTTTTCACTATGCAACATGCCATCATTCTGTTATTCTTCCTTTCTGTTTTATCTTCACAATAACCCTAATTAGTGGGTAAGGATGTTTATTATTGTAAACGAGATCTCAAAAGGAAAGACACTTGGGCAAAGTTGCACAGTCTATCTTTGACTCGTGGTGCAATACTCTTTCCATTCTCTGAGAACCCTGAGTCCTGAGAAGAAGATAGAAGGAAGGTGTGTATATGTGTGTGTGTAAATGTATATCTAATAAGTATGTGTAGATATGTGTATGTCTCTGTGTGTTTGTGTATACATGTGTATGTCTGGGTGTCTGTATTCATGTTTGTGTGTGTGTACATATGCTCAGGGGGAAGGTTAAAGAGAAAATCAGCAGAGTGCAGTGCCGCACACCTGTAATGCCAGCTACAGAGGAGGCAGACGGGGGAGGATCACTTGAGCCTGGGAGTTTGAGAAAGAGAAAATTTCAATAATCTTCCTCTTGCAGTTAGAAGGAAAAACCTGGGGCTGGGCATAAAGAGACATAAAGCACAGCATAAAGAGGCAGAAAAATGTCTAATGAAAAACAAGTGGCCAAGAATTTATAAAGAACTATAGCACATTAGCAGCAGAATAAAACTGGAGGATAATTTCCTCTAGAACCCTGATAATCTTTGTGAGAAAACTGTTGGTCACATATGTTAATTGCCAAAACTTGCAGGACCCTGTGCAACAGAACTGGCAAATAAAACCATGTTTCTTAAACTCACTATGCTACAACTGTCATTCCACTCTTTCTCAACAAAGATTTCACAAACCTATCTCCAGCTTCCAGATGGTGAGGGAAAGTGTGATGAGATTTTATGATAAATTGTGCCCGTCTCTGAGTCCATCTTCTCCTATTGAAGAGAAGGAAAACGAGGCGAGCACATTACAGCCCTGACTGACAAAAGTCACAAGATAAGCAAATAATTGTTATGTAAAACTGGAGTGTCCTATAATGCATTCATGAATGCCACACATTCTACATGAGATCATCCATTTCTATTCACTTATATTCTTTGAAGCAGGTTTATAAGATTTGAATTATTCAGAAAATGCTCCCAAGCTAATAGGAGAAAATACTTTAACCATATGAAGTATGCTACACAATATGGTGTGGTGGTGAACTGTGCAAGCTCTAAAACAAGAAAACACAGTTTCAAGTCCTGGCTTTACCCTCCTGGGAAAGTTACAGCTCTCTGCCTCAGTTTCCCCATCTAAAGTGTAGGGATGACAATACTAGTATCTATTTCACAGAGTTGTTTTGAGGAAAAGAAGATATATAAAGCACTTTGAACAGCAGTTAATGCTATGTAAGTGTTTGCTATTGTTATTTTAACATTTCAGATTATAAATATCTACCCTGTTATTCTGATGGCAAGCGTCCCTGAGCTGATAACATGATGAAGAACTTCTGAGTTCCTCCGTTTTCCATCAGCTTTGTGAGGAAAAATATACCACACGAAGAAGAGCAACTGAAGCAGGCGTGAGAAGCAAACTTGGCTTAAGATTGGAGGGCTTGGGTTTATTGGGCTTCTGTCTTCCTAAAAATGTCCCAAGCTCCATTGATAAGAAGATTTTTCATATCAATCTAGCTAAAAAGGACCAATAGACCCCACAAGACACTGAGTTAAACATAAAAATAAAAGGGTAATAAATAGCCGGATGCGGTGGCTTACGCCTGTAATCCCAGCACTTTGGGAGGCCGAGGTGGATGGATCATGAGGTCAGGAGTTTGGCCAGCATGGTAAAACCGCATCTCTACTAAAAATACAAAAATTATCTGGGCATGCTGGCACACACCTGTAATCCCAGCTACTCAGGAGGCTGAGGCAGGAGAATCACTTGACCCCAGGTGGTGGAGGTTGCAGTGAGCCGAGATCATGCCACTGCATTCCAGCCTGGATGACAGAGTGACACTCTGTCTCAAAAAAAAAAAAAAAAAGCC
>NC_037677.1:19436604-19584537 GCF_003255815.1 Theropithecus gelada
CAACAAAAAAAAAAAAAAAAGGCCGGGCGCGGTGGCTCACGCCTGTAATCCCAGCACTTTGGGAGGCCGAGGCGGGCGGATCACGAGGTCAGGAGATCGAGACCATCCTGGCTAACACGGTGAAACCCCGTCTCTACTAAAAATGCAAAAAATTAGCCGGGCGAGGCAGCGGGCGCCTGTAGTCCCAGCTACTCGGGAGGCTGAGGCAGGAGAATGGCGTGAACCCGGGAGGCGGAGCTTGCAGTGAGCCGAGATCACGCCACTGCACTCCAGCCTGGGCGACTAAGCGAGACTCTGTCTCAAAAAAAAAAAAAAAAAAAAAAAAAAAAAAGAAGAGTAATAAATGAAATATGGAAAACTACACAACCAGAAAAATAAACAACTACCAGTATCCAAAACATGGCTAAATCTCATAGGATTGTGTTGAATGAAAGAAGCCAGCCTACAAATGTGCACATACTATATGATTCCATTTATATGAAGTTCAAGAACAGGCAAAACTCATCCAGGGTGACAGAGGTCAGGATCGTGGTTAACTTTGAGGACAGCAACTGAGAAGGGGCAAGAGGGAGCCCTCTGTGGTGACGGAAGCATTCTGTATCTTGAGCTGAGTGGTGGTCACATGAATGTGCACATAGGTAAATAGTATGGAGTGGTAATTTAAGGTATATGCACCTCACTATATGTAAGATACTGTCTCAGTCCATTGGTGTTGCTATAACAAAATATCTGAGACTGGGTAATGTGTAAAAAACAAAACTTTATTCCTCACAGTTCTGGTGGGTGGGAAGTCCAAGATCAAGGTGCCAGCAAGTTTGTGGTCTAGTGAGGGCTGCTCTCTGCTTCCAAGATGGCACTTTAAGTGCTGAGTCCTCCAGAGATGAGGAATGCTGTGTCCCAACATGGTGGAAAGGACAGAAAAGCAAAAGAAGGAAACCGAGCTAGGCAGCTCCCTCAAGCCCTTTCATAAGGTCACTAATCCCATTCATGAGGGGGCTCTTCCCTCACCACTTAATTATCTCCTAAAAACTCTACCTGGGCCAGGCGCAGTGGCTCATGCCTTTAATCCCAGCACTTTGGGAGGCCAAGGCAGGCAGATCATGAGGTCAGGAGCTTGAGACCATCCTGGCCAACATGGTGAAACCTCGTCTCTACTAAAATACAAAAAATCAGCCAGGCGTGGCACACCTGTAGTCCCAGCTCCTCGGGAGGCTAAGGCAGGGGAATCACTTGAACCCGGGAGGCAGAGGTTGCAGTGAGTCGAAATCATGCCACTGCACTCCAGCAGCCTGGTGACAGAGCAAGACTCCGTCCAAAAAAAAAAAAAAGAAAATAAAAGGACTCCACTTCTTAATACTATCACATTGGGGTTTGAGTTCCCACATGAATTTTGGAGGAGACACAAACATTCCAACCATAGCAAATTTACTTTACTAAAAAAGAAAAGGAAAATCTTGTCTCTAAACATGATATTTTAAGAGTTTATATATTTACAGCCCAATTTTCCACTTGCTTACAAACATATTTGTGATGATCCTTCTTAGCTGAGAAAAGTTTCAGTAAATTAAAAAAAAAAACTCACATTATCCATTAATATCTTATTCAGATAAGATCAAATTTCTAACCTAGATTTTAGGTTAAGACGTAGTCGTTTGTTGTAATGTGAGAATGACAGAAAGAGAGATATTAACTAGCAGAATCCAACTATAAAAATAAATTTAAGGGCACAATTCTCTATTAATGACTCTCCCAGACAAATCATTACTTGGCTAGCAATGAATCAACTAAAAATGGAAGTGAGAACAGTTTGAATCCTTTTTGCAATGGATGAATGTTTATGAGACTATTAAGTGAAGAGGGTTCAGAAACAAGGGGATAAATGGCATGCTAACTTGGGGTTGAATGGAGTAATGGGATGATCTTGGACATATAAGAATCTTGCTTAATGGGGCTTGTCTACTTGCAATTCAATAAACTAATATGTGTAAATTCAAAGAGATAAAGGACAAGAGCACTCAGAACAAAATCACAGGAATACATTTAGCAAAGAGGCACCAAAGTTGAGAGAAGGACCACTGTTCCACGTCTCACATCTTTAATTCTTGAGTCATGGCGATGGTAAGCCAGGGAACAGAGTCTTCTGACTGGAAACTAAAACCAGCCTTTGGGGTGACTTCAGAGAGACTGTCCAGACTTAAGATGCAAAAGCAGATGTTGCATGGTGGAAAATATCCCGAATGCGAAGGCATTTTCAAAGACAATGGTGCGCAGGGAAAAAGAATGCTGTGTGTTTTAAAAGAAAAAAAAAATCAAAAGAAAGAACGGAAACAAGAAAGAAGTGGCCAGAGGGTAGGGTGACCATATGTTCTGGTTTGCAAAGTACAGCTAAGGTTATGTCTGCTGTCCCGGTGCAATTATAATAGTGCACGGATTTCAATGATAAATCATATGATCACCCTACCAAAGAGAGGAAAGTAGCCAGCCAGAAGACCCATGTGTCGATTTCAAACGATGTGGACTGATCACAGCCGCGCTCATGCCGCTGCCCAGCTGAGCGGTGTGCACCACCTCTGCCTCGCCCTACCTCGCAGTAGCCGGGTGAGTCTCCGGGAACGCTGGAGCGGAACACTGGGCTCCCACGTTGCTCTGGTGCCACCTGCAGGTTATACGGGAGAACTGCTTCTCTCCACCCCACTACCCACCACCCCGCCTCCCCACCCTGATCCTGGACAGCCTTGGACTTGGCCAAAAGACATTCAGAGCACGCGAAGCCCTGGCTGGGGAGTGGGCTGCACTCCGCAGTGAAGCCTGCGTTACAGAATCAGACGGGCCCAGCTTAAATCAACAAAGCCAAGCTCTTCCTCTTCCTACCCACTCCTGTCCTGTCTCATTTTGTAGAGGGGAAACTGAAGCCTAATTCAGAATTTTCGTTGGTAGGATTGTGAAGCATACAGCTGGAACCTCCCACGTGCCATTCCCCACATCTCTGTCTTTCCCCTAATACATTAGGATAGTGGAGAAGCGAGAGAACTTAAGCTTACTAAGCTCCTACTGTGTACTGGGCAGAGTAGGCACTTTTATTTCCAGCCTCGCAATTGATGGGAAATAGGTGATTATACAACCGGGATACAGGATCAGAGTGGGCTAGTGATGTGCTCACAGTATCTCAGCTGAAATTGGAACCTAGGGGTCTTTGACTCTAAAGCTAGGGCTCTTTTTGGGTCTCCAGCTTGAGCAATAGTTGCAAAATGCAAAGAACACCATGAAAGTTTTATATTGATCCATATAAGACTGTATTGCAAACAAAAACATGGAGTGTCTTCGTGGGGGTGACGGTGAGCCAGGAGATTATTGCAATTCTGTGTAACCTGGGAACTCTCTGAAGAAAATGAATGAAGACAGACTGAGTGCAATTTGTCTGATAAACAAAATCTGTCAGAATGTGGGGCCTTGTGGGTACTAAGTGAAGGTAAGAAACCATGGTGCTGGACATTTTCTAAGGTGTTCTTTATGAAATTACGCAGGGCCTCAGTGCCTTCACCTTCTTCATGACATCCTATCTCATCCTAACCAACCTATGTTTGGGACACTTAACAGTCTCCTAAACATCCTTCAAAAGATTGATCATCCTTCAAAACTCCTTCAAAACTCCTTCAAAACATCCTTCAAAACTCCACTGCTTTTGGAGTTATGACTCGATAAAATAAAAATCATGGTGGGAGTCATTTTCACCCTAGTGAGAGTCATCTAAGATTCCCTTTTCTTCTCAGACCTTTTAGCTGAAGTTGGTAATGAGAGAGGTTGGGGAGGGGGAAGAGGGTCGGGGCAAGCATTCTTGGAACTTGCGCTGTTTCTTGCCGATGATCTGGCACAGTGTGAGAATGTCAATCTAAATGGAGAGCTCTATGCATGTTCCTCTCTATTCCCTTTGTCACCAATACCAATTCCCAAAGCAGAGCCCCGGGAGGGCTGGACTGAAAAACCTGGAGGTCATAGAAGACGCTTGGCTTTGGATTTCAGGTCAAGTTCTGCCGGTGACTTGCTGTGTAAGATTAGACAAGTGAGTTCACCTCTCTGCACTTCAGTGAACTCATCTGTAAAAGACTGGTCTGGACTAGATTAATGATTTTCTTTAGGTTTTGCAATTTTTTTGTTGTTGTTGATGTTGTGTGTGTGTGTGTGCGTGTGTGTGTGTGTGTTTAAACAGAGTCTCACTCTGTTGCCCAGTTGGAGTGCAGTGGCACGAACTCGGCTTACTGCAAATTCTCCTGCCTCAGCCTCCCAAGTAGCAAGGATTACAGGTGCCCGCCACCACACCCAGATAATTTTTGTGTTTTTCGTGGAGATGGGGTTTCACCATGCTGGCCAGGCTCATCTTGAACTCCCGACCTCAGGTGATCTGCCCACCTCGGCCTCCCAACGTGCTGGGATTACAGGCGTGAGCCACTGTACCCAGTCTGCAATTGTTTTTTGTTTTAATGTTATATTCAATTCTTCATCTTCATTAAAGTATAATTGGTAAATAAAAATTGTGTATATTTACAGTGTTCAATGTGATGTTTTGATATATGCATGTGTTATGAAATGGTTAAATAAAGTTAATTAACATTTTCATCACCTCACATACTTTTATTATTATTATTATTATTGTGGTGAGAATATGTAAGACCTATTTGCTTAGCATAGTGTTTACTAGAGGCGAGGAAGGGTAAGGGGGAGGGGGTAGCCAAAGGTTGGCTAACAGGTTAATAGATACAAGAGTACATGGTTGAGTTTGGTGGCTCATGCCTATAATCCTAGCACTTCAGGAGACTGGGGTGGGAGGATCACTTGAACTCAGGAGTTTGAGACCAGCTTGGGCAACATAGGGAGATGCCTCTCTTTAAAAAATTTGAAAAATTGGCCGGGCGCGGTGGCTCAAGCCTGTAATCCCAGCACTTTGGGAGGCCGAGATGGGCGGATCACGAGGTCAGGAGATCGAGACCAACCTGGCTGACACGGTGAAACCCCCATCTCTACTAAAAAATACAAAAAAACTAGCCGGGCGAGGTGGCGGGCACCTGTAGTCCCAGCTACTCGGGAGGCTGAGGCAGGAGAGTGGCGTGAACCCAGGAGGCGGAGCTTGCAGTGAGCCAAGATCACGCCACTGCACTCCAGCCTGGGCGGCAGAGCGAGACTCTGTCTCAAAAAAAAAAAAAAAAAAAAAAAAAGAAAAATTATCCAGGCATGTTGGTGCATGCCTGCGGTCCCAGCTACTCTGGAGGCTGAGGTGGGAGGATCACTTGGGCCCGAGAGGTCAAGGCTGCAGTGAGTTATGATCGCACCACTGTGCTTTAGCCTAGGGGGCAGAGTGAGACCCTGCCTGGAAAAAAAAACAAAACAGCTAAATAGGAGGAGTAGTTCTAGTGTTCTTTAGCACTATGGGGTAATGATAATTGATGACAATTTATTATATATTTTCAAATAGCTAGAAGAGTGCATTTTGAATACTCCCAGAACAAAGAAAAGATAAATGTTTGAGGTGGTGGAGATGCTAATTATGCTGATTGGATCATTACACATTGTATGAAAATATTATGCTGTACCCCCAAAATATGTACAATTCTTGTGTCAATTAAAAATAAGAATAAAAGCAAAAAATTCTTCTCTCTTAGCAATTTTCAAGTATACATTATTATTAACTATAGTCATCATTCTGTACAACAGATCTCCAGAACTTATAACATTGCATTTGAGGCCGGGCGCGGTGGCTCAAGCCTGTAATCCCAGCACTTTGGGAGGCCGAGACGGGCGGATCACGAAGTCAGGAGATCGAGACCATCCTGGCTAACACGGTGAAACCTCGTCTCTACTAAAAATACAAAAAACTAGCTGGGCGAGGTGGCGGGCGCCTGTAGTCCCAGCTACTCGGGAGGCTGAGGCTGGAGAATGGCGTGACCCCGGGAGGCGGAGCTTGCAGTGAGCTGAGATCCGGCCACTGCACTCCAGCCTGGGCGACAGAGCGAGACTTCGTCTCAAAAAAAAACAAAAAAACAAAAAAACAAAAAAAAAAACATTGCATTTGATTCCAATCAAAGTACTAAATCCACAGAGTTAAGAACAAAATGGTATCTGGAGCAAGAAATCCTCAGTAAAATTTTTTTAAAAGAAAAAAAAAGACCAAAATGGTAATAAAAGGCTTGTATCAGAAAGCATTTCCTTTGCCCTTTCCTTTCTTGCTTTTGAGTCCTAATTCCCAGAGGCCATCACTTTAAACTCATTTTGGTACTTCCTCTGGTATCATCATATTTCTAAATAATGCTTAGGTTGCTATTTCTTGATTTGTTTTCCTCAGTATCTGTCGACTTCCTGGCATAACAGAGTATAGGGCTTACCTCCCTTATGAGGTCTTAACAATTTCCTTGCCTCCATTCTACCAATTTGACTGGATCACAATCTTATGAAATCAAATGCATTTACATTCTTGTAGATATCTAAATGTTGTTTCTTAAGCCAAGTCCTGCCCTGAAATTGTTTCATTTCTTTCCTTTATTTCCCCTGGAGTTAAAAATTGCTTCAGATTGTTTGTCTTCATTTGCTTATATGTTTTTGTACCAATTAACTACCTTTTCTTTTCCAGATGCTCCAACTGATCTGTGAAATGCCTAGGAATAATCATCCAAAAACTAAGATACACCAGATACTCTATCAGTCCTGTTACTTTCCAGGAGGCATCCCTTTCTCCCTTGCCCTCCATCCTTATGCTCCAAACTGGGCTCAGCTCTCTCAGCCTGTGGCACAGCTGGCATCTTGGCATTTCTCTGAATTTTCTGCTGCCTCTTCTGTGTGCATCTCCTGTTCCCTGACCCCATATCTTCTTTTTCCTTGGTTTATGAAGGGGTGGCCTGCCCCTCCACACCTGTAGGCGTTTCTTGTTAGGTGGAACGAGAGACTTGAGAAAAGAAATGAGACACAGAGACAAAGTCTAGAGAAAGAAAAAGTGGGCCCAGCGGACCGGCGCTCAGCATACAGAGGACCCATGCCGGCACCGGTCTCTGAGTTCCCTTAGTATTTATTGATAATTATCTTTACCATCTTAAAGATAAGGGAGTGGTAGGACAATAGGATCATAGAAGGGAGAAAATTAGCAGTAAGACATATGGATAAAGATCTCTGTGACAGGAATAAGTTCAAAGGAAAATGCTGTGCCTTGATATGCATATGCAAACATCTCCATAAACCTTTTTGCAGCATTGCGCCAGCAAGTCCCGCCAGCAAGTCCCACTTTATGCCATAAGGCGGTTTTCTCCTATCTCAGTAAACAGAGCATACAATCGGGTCTCACACAGAGATGTTCCATTGCCCAGGGATGGGCAGGATTTTTAATCAGCAAGCTGCCTTCAGGCACTTGTTTAACAAAGCACATCCTGCACAGCCCAAAATCCATTAAACCTTGAGTCACCACAGCACATGTCTTTTGCAAGGACAAGGTTAGGGGTAGGGTCACAGATTAACAGCATCTCAAATACAGAACAAAATGGAGTCTCTTATGTCTACTTCTTTCTATATAGACACAGTAACAGGCTGATCTTTCTTTCTTTTATTTTTTTTTATTTTTTTATTTTTTTTTTGAGACGGAGTCTCGCTCTGTCACCCAGGCTGGACTGCAGTGGCCGGATCTCAGCTCACTGCAAGCTCCGCCTCCCGGGTTCACGCCATTCTCCGGCCTCAGCCTCCCGAGTAGCTGGGACTACAGGCGCCCGCCACCTCGCCCGGCTAGTTTTTTGTATTTCTTAATAGAGACGGGGTTTCACCGTGTTAGCCAGGATGGTCTCGATCTCCTGACCTCGTGATCCGCCCGTCTCGGCCTCCCAAAGTGCTGGGATTACAGGCTTGAGCCACCGCGCCCGGCCTGATCTTTCTTTCTTTTCCCCACAGGTTTACCCTCTTACTGTGTTGCAGTACATCTTCCAGTGGCTTCCTGAGAAAGAGTGAATGGAAGCCAAGCTCTCTGACCCCTGCATATTTTAAAATGTCATTGTTCTACCCCAACTCCCGATTAATAGTTTGGCTGGATATAATGCTCTAATTTAAATGTAGCTTCTCCTCACATTGGGAAGTATTGCTCTATTATTTTCTAGCTCCCAGTGTTGTTGGGAAGAAGGCAGTATCATGTGGAGTCTTGGCTCTTTATATGTGGCCTGTCTTTTCTCTCTGGAAGATTTTAGGATTTTCTCTCTATTCTTGGTTTTCTGGAATTTCCCAATGATGTGCCTTGTTGTAGGTCTTCACTCACGTGCTAGTCACTTGATAGACGCTTTTGAACTAGAAAATTATGTCCTTCTATTACGGGAAGCCACCAGCAGGTTTGTGTGAGCTAGGTAATCACATTCTTTTCTTCCAAGGACAGAGGTATCAAAGCCCTGGGGACCTTATAAGTGGACTGGGGGTAAGAGGGCCTGAGGTGAATCCAACAAAGCTCCAGCACCCACTGAGCTCATGTCCCAGGGCTAGGCTCTGCCTGAGGACAACAGACATGGGTGATACCTACTTCCTGCCCGGTCCCATGGTGGGGCTCAGAACACACATGGTCCAGGAGGACCATGTAGTCTCGGGTTACATTTACATGCACCTACCTCTGTGTACCGTTCAGTGAGCAACAGGACAACTCAGGGGAAGGGGAAACTCCAGAGAGCAGGATAGGAGGGAGGTAAATAAACATGGGGTGGGGAGTGGCCTTGTGGGGAAGGAGGAAAGGCAGGGCCGTGTGTGTGTCTGTGTGTGTGTTATGTATTGGGGGAAATGGGGAGAGCATCTATAGTTTTGTCTGCCCCCTTTTCTGGCCACTGCACCCCTTTTCTCGTGAATAGTTTTTCTTCCCACCACAGACTGAATGTCTCTGTCTCCTCCAAATTCATATGTTGAAGCCCTAACCCTCTGTGTGGCTGTATGTGGAGATGAGGCTTCTCAGGGAGTCATTAAGGTTAAATGAGGTCTTAAGGGTGGGGCTCTGATTCCATAGGATTAGTGTCTGTATAAGACGAGACACCAGAGAGTGCACTCACTCTCTCTCCGCACAAATGCAAAGAAGAGGCCACATGAGCACACAATATGGCGGCCACCTACAGGCCAAGAGAAGAGGCCTAAGAATGAAACCTACCTTGGTGGCACTTTGATCTTGGTTTTCCCAGCCTCCAGAACTGTGAGAAATCAATGTTTGTGGTTTAAGCCACCCAGTCTGTGGTATTCTGGCAAGGCACCCTGAACTGACTAATACATCTCCCCACCTTACTTCCACCACATGCCGCTAGAGGGCTTGGAAGGTTTAGTGTCCCCGCTACCCAGCCAACCCAGACCAGACCAAACAGAAGCTCTCTTCTGGAATTTTCTGAACAGGAACTAATGGAGGGGAGCCCCATCCTTTCTTGGACCAAAGCCAGGAAGATGGAAGCCTCGTGATGCCAACAGTCTGATCCCAACCTTGTGGGGAAAGTTGCTCTGAGAGCACAAAACTGATCTGCAGCCTGAGGTGGAGACAGAGACAGGGGAAGAAGCCGGCAAATCCTGATAGCGCTGGTGTCTCTGAGTCCAGGTATTCCTGAGGCCCAACCGTTCCCTGCCCTGCCTGTGGCTAACTTAATGACCAATGAACTTCCCTTCTTGCCTAAGCCAACTCGAGTGGATTTTCTGTTACTCATCCCAAAGAGCCCTGACTGCAATGGCAGGGCATGATGGGGCTGGGCTGGCTGAGGCAGAGGACAGTGTGGGTGAAATCAGCTGTGACAGGAAGTGCAGTTATCGAGTGGCCTCCATGAGGTCCTCCTCCAGCCCCGACTGTGAGCAAGGCTGGGCTCATATGCTCAGTAGGTCAGCCTGAGGGATTTGACCAGAGGTGTCATGCTCAGGGCCATCTTTCTGTGGGCCAGACTCTTCAGAATCAAAGGCTTTGCCATCAGAGACAGTTTTAGTTACATCTTGGGTTCACTTGATCAACTGCTCTTCTCCTACTTTCAGGATCTTCAGACTAGACTGCACCAAGTAGGTGTTAGGAAGCCGTAGGCATCCTGACCAGAAGCCCAGACCACAAAAAGGGCTCCTGCCAGCCTGCCCAGGGTTCCAGAGGGTAGGACCGAGGGGTGGTGGGAGGAGCCCAGCCTAGGCAGCCATGACATTTACACCCCTCTTGATCTGTCTCCTGGAACTTTCCACCCCTCAAGTTTGTGGGGCACACGTGGGAAAGACAATGAATGCCCATGTCTCCGACTAGTTTCCCCATCAGAAGTGGTCATTGCACCAAGCACCCTCCTCCGTTAAAACTGGACAGACCAAAGGCCACTTTCCTAATGGATGGATCTTCTTGGTCCATCTCATGCTCCCAACAGAGCTCCCTCCCTGGGATGGGAATGTGCAATTCCAGGAGAGCCCTTTTGACCCTGTCTCCAGCCAAAGCCAGTCCCCCTGCCAAGCAGGGCCTAGAGTGACACTGGAGGGTGACAGGCCTCACCTAGAAATTTCTTGCTGAAAATTGTCGGTTTCCTGCACAAGTACAGCCTGGCGGTTAAATTCAAATTAAACCCAGAAGGAGGTTGCTGCTTCAGTCTCGACTGCTTGAAAATTAGGCTGTGTAGAGCTTTTGTTTGCTGGAAATTGTGCGGTCAGACATTGTGCAGATTGACCCCGTAGCTACAGCAAGTACACACATAGGGCATCAACCAATGCCAAGTGTGCACATGTGAGCACACACACACGCACAGCACAAAATCTAGAAATAAACTACCAGAATTTCAGCTGTTGGCCGGGCGCGGTGGCTCACGCCTGTAATCCCAGCACTTTGGGAGGCCAAGGCGGGTGGATCATGAGGTCGGGAGATCGAGACGTTCTTGGCAAACACGGTGAAACCCCATCTCTACTAAAAATACAAAAAATTAGCCAGGCGTGGTGGCGGGTGCCTGTAGTCCCAGCTATTCAGGAGGCGGAGGCAGAAGGATGGCTTGAACCCGGGAGACAGAGCTTGCAGTGAGCCGAGATTGCCCCACTGCACTCCAGCCTGGGCTACAGAGTGAGACTCTGTCTCAAAAAAAATAAAAAAATAATAAAAAAATAATAATAATAATAAATAATAATTTCAGCTGTTATGGAAGTTTTGTGTCATTTCCCTGAAAAAAATCCACAGATTTTATTTGATGATTTAGTCTTGTTTTTATTTAGACTTACTTAAGGAAAAGGAGAGCTGAGTGCAGTGGCTCATGCCTGTAATCCCAGCACTTTGGGAGGCTGAGGCAGGAGGATCACTTGAGCCCAGAAGTTCAACACCAGCCTGAGCAACATGGTGAAACCTCATCTCTATAAAAAAAAAAAAAAAAAATACAGAAATTAGCCAGATGTGGTAGCGTGTGCCTGCGGTCCCAGCTACCTGGGAGACTGAGGTGGGAGGATCGCTTGAGCCTGGGTGGTGGAGGCTGCAGTGAGCCGAGATCGTGTCACTGTACTCCAGCCTGGGCGACAGAGTGAGATCTCATCTCAAAAAGAAAGAAATAGAGAAAAAGACACAGAAAGAG
The DNA here is from genome assembly GCF_003255815.1 of Theropithecus gelada. Taxonomy (NCBI): domain Eukaryota; kingdom Metazoa; phylum Chordata; class Mammalia; order Primates; family Cercopithecidae; genus Theropithecus; species Theropithecus gelada. The sequence continues at coordinate 19,448,142 of NC_037677.1, forward strand.
AAAATGGGAGGGGAGGGGAGGGGAGGGGAGGGGAGGGGAGGGGAGGAATGAAATGGGATCCTGGTCTGGTATGGGAAAACTTAAGCGGATACATCTGAGAACTTTGAGCCTCCAGTTTCCACTGAATGCTCTGGGCTAAAAGAAGTAACCCCCTTTCCTTGCTAAGAGCAGGGCAGCTGCCCCTTGCCTGGAGACTAGGCAGAGAGCCTCCAACACGGCCTCACAGCAGGATGAGGTGTGTCCTCACTGCTGCCCCACATTGACACCAGGCTATGGTCATTCCTCATCATGGCCCAAGGTCACAAGCACAATCTGCTCTGGGAGAATGATTTTTTTTTTCTTTTCTTTTCTTTTCTTTCTTTCTTTCTTTCTTTCTTTCTTTCTTTCTTTCTTTCTTTCTTTCTTTCTTCTTTCTTTCTTTCTTTCTTTCTTTCTTTCTTTCTTTCTTTCTTTCTTTCTTTCTTTCTTTCTTTCTTTTTTTTTTTTTGCCAAAAATGTTTCTGGAGCTGCCTAGCGTGTACTGGCAGAATCTGGGAGAGGCAATGGAGGAGTGGACATAAGGGTGTTGGACCAGAGGGACACTAAAGGCTGTGTACGAGAGAATACACTGACCTGGACACACTCTCAGGATTGAACGGCTTGGCAAGGACACCGGGGGCTCTAACACACTGCTGGAGTGGCTCCTTGAAATGTGGACATAACAGTCGCCGCAGTGAATTAGGTGGAGAATATACAACTGCATTCATAAAGCATCAAAGAAGCCGGAAAGTACAGGGAAGTCGGAATGTTAGAATGGTTCATTATATGCCAGCAGATTCAAAATCTACCACTTGACTATGTGCCCCGGAGGGCTCACAGGAACTCTCCTCTCTAGGTTAACAAGGAAGGCACTAGTGAGAAGGGCACCTGAATATTTGAGAGACTCAGTGGCACTATCCTTTGTAGGCCAGGATTGATAACAGGAGATGCTGCCATGAGACCAGGCGTCCTGGTGTCAGTGGGAATGGTGGAAGGCCAGCACAGCAGATGCCAGGTGGTGGCACTTCACCATCAACAACAAAGTGGATGCAATTAACTTGATTGGTAGGAACAGTAGAGTGATATCCTGGATGCCTTGACCTCCAGGGATCTGTTGTATTGGCTAAAAACTGATGGCATTCCTGCAAACCACTGCACTCCAGCCCAGGCAACAGAGTTAGACCCTTTCTCAAAAACAAAACAAGAAAAGTGTTGTTATAATGGCACCAAGTGTATATGTAGTTCCTGAAATTCTGAGTTCCATTAATATTATTTGTGTGATTAAAAAAAAATCCATACTTAAAAGCAACACACCAGTAGAGGCAAGCAAACCATGTTTTGCACAAAACAACTATCAATGGTGATAGCATGTGGATCTCCCCTTTCAGAACCCTGAAATTCTCAGTGCCCTTACCCTAAGGGCTTTCTGCAGCCAAGGTGACTATCAGAATCACATGGAGAAGATCAGAGCCTGGAAGGAAACTTGAGATTTTTTGATATGGGGTCTTGCTCTGTCGCCCAGGCTGGAGTGTAGTGGCGTGATCTCTGATCTCGGCTCACTGCAAGCTCCGCCTCCCGGGTTCACGCCATTCTCCTGCCTCAGCCTCCCGAGCAGCTGGGACTACAGGCGCCTGCCACCACGCCTGGCTAATTTTTTTGTATTTTTAGTAGAGACGGGGTTTCACCGTATTAGCCAGGATGGTCTTGATCTCATGACCTCGTGATCCGCCTGCCTCAGCCTCCCAAAGTGTTGGGATTACAGGCGTGAGCCACCGTGCCGGACTGAGAATTTTTTTATTTCAAACTTCTTCATTTTACACAGAGACAAAACTGAAATTCAGAGAGTTCTAGTTTCTCAAGGCACACTACTAGTCAATAAATACACAGAGCCAGAAGCTAGATCTAGCTCAGTGTTCTTTTAAAGCCTTCAAAATTCCCCTCTGCTAGTAAAGCTTACAACCTGACAATAACATAATGTATACACACAAATACAGCTATTTCCAAAATAGATTGGTGGGGGGATGGACGCTGCATTTTTACAACTTATATATATATATATATATATATATATTATTTTTTTTTTTTTTTTTTTGAGACGGAGTCTGGCTCTGTCGCCCAGGCTGGAGTGCAGTGGCCGGATCTCAGTTCACTGCAAGCTCCGCCTCCCGGGTTCACACCAACAACTTATATTTTTAAGAATTGCAAAATATGCCTCCAGTATTCACAATAGGATGTCATTAACCAATCCCCACAGTGGGTTGGACATCTAGGTTGTTTCCAACTATTTGCTTTTATAATTATCCATTATAATGGTGAAAAATTGGAAACGACCTAAATGTCCAATACAGGCATTAATTCTCTATGAAGTGAATATCAAATAGCCATAGGAAAGACATTAAAGATTCAAAAGTGTTGCTAATTGAGCAAAAGATGCAGTGGCTCACACCTGTAATCCCAGCACTTTGGGAGACTGAAGCGGGCAGATCATTTGAGTCCAGGAGTTTGAGACCAGTCTGGCCAACATGGCAAAACCACATTATAAGGTACATGATGTGCTTTGGTCAAGGAATAGACTGAGGCGGATATCCAGGCCTGGGTGACTCACAAGTTTGGTGGGCAAGTGCACATCTCTGCTTGTAATATAACCTGTTTGTGTAAGTTCATACTTGACTTTATGCCACTATTGTCTGTAAAAGGTATAACTGCCCTGTTGATGCTGTGCATAAGATACATGGCTCTTGGGGGCTTGGCTCGGCTCTACTCCAAATGGCTTGACATATGAGTGCACTGGTGCCCGGAGAAAGAGAGAGAGCCAAAGTTCTCTCTTGCAGATGGACGGGAGGGGACCCAGGACACAGCTGGCCTTGCTCGTTTCCAGAGAGAGAAAGAGTTAAGCTGCTGACCCTGAAAGCAAGGGAGAGCCAGCTGCACAGCTGTTGGGGGGGCAGCTGGTTCAGGCAGCTGATACACAGCAAACAGTGTAAGACGAAGCTGATAATAAGAGAGCCAGTGTAAGAAAGCTGTTAATGGGAGCTGCTGCTGAATAGAGCTATCTTTCATCTGCCTACGGCCCCCCGAATGTTCTTTCTGATCACCCACCCACTCCCCTCAGACTTCAGCATGGGCTGGACCTGGACCCTGGGGCCTGACACACATCTCTACTAAATGCACAAATTAGCCGGTGTGGTCGCACATGTCTGTAATTCCAGCTACTAGGGTGGCTGAGGCACGGTGATCACTTGAACCCAGGAGGCAGAGGTTGCAGTGAGCCAAGATCGCACCACTGCACTCCAGCCTGGGCAACAGAGTGTGATCCTGTCTCAAAAAAAAGAAGAAAAGAAAAAAATTAAAGACCATTTGTCCAGTATAAATTCTTTCAAACATATACTCAAGCATAGAAAAGTCTAGAAATGTCATCAATGGTAATTTCAGGGAAGAATTCTAAGGTGACTTTTTTTGGTTATCTACATTTTTTTTTTTCTTTTTCTTTTTTGAGATAGGGTCTTGCTATGTCACCCAGGCTGGAGTGCAGTGATGCGATCAGGGCTCACTGCAGCCTCAACCTCCCAGGCTTAAGCGATCCTCCCACCTCAGTCTCCTGAGTAGCTGGGACTACAGGTGCACACCACTATACCTGCCTAATTTCTGTATTCTTGTATTTTTTGCAAAAATGGGGTTTTGCCATGTTGCCCAAGCTGGTCCCAAGTGATCCGCCCACCTTGGCCTCCCAGATTGCTGGGATTACAAGTGTGAGCCATGTGTGCCAGGCCTATGTTTTCTTTTCTGTAATGACCATGACCATGGATTTAATGTACCAACATTTTTCTAACGATAATACTTACAAAGTATACTATGAAAACTGTTCAGAGAAAATGAAGAATACAAATTTGTAAAAATCGTATATAACTACTTTGTTTGTTTTTTTTAAAGGCAAGAAAGAAACAAAGTAGATTGTCCAGGAAGATAGTTACTTCCCCTTTGTATTTCTCTGGTGAGTTCATTAGGAACTCTAAAAAGTTCCAGGAGTAGAATCACAGGGTCAAAGTACCCTGGCTTTAACTTCTGGTTCAGAGAATCCTAACAACTTACATTGTCACCAGCAAGGTCTTTGACTACATGAGCAACTCTCTCCTTAAAGCAATTCTCATCTGACATTAGCTGTTCGACTTTCCGCTGGTACGTTGACTCCAGGAGGCTCCTTGAGTTCTGTGTGTTCAGCTGGCCTCCGGTGGCCCCATTATTATTTTCTGCCGGGTAAAGGTCAGTCACCTGCACACGGATCTCATCACTCATGATATGCTGCAGCTGGAATCAAACAAAGGCAAGCTGATAGTGAACACAGAAAACATTTCTCCATTATACAGTCAATGTTCCTTTGACTGATACAGTCACTCAACTCAAAAAAGATTTTTTTTTTTTTTTTTGGCTGGCGATTTTAGAAAATTAATCACAAAAACCACTGTATCATTTTCTTGGAGAATAATCAAGCCAAGATTTTCAACCATATGTATGGTCCATTGTAAAACTTTCATATCTATTTAAAATAAAAACCATAGAGAACTCAGGTTAATGTACTGTTTATTTAAAATTCTAAGGATCTTTAAATAATTTTCCATGGGTCATATTTTTATTGCATTTTAAAATCACTTACAATTTGCTTTCACACATATTCTCTCTCATCTGATCCACACAACTGCCCTGGGAAGCCAGTTGGAGAGAGAGTTGGCGCCTGTTAGGAGACAAATTTACACAATGCATAAGAAAGCTCACAGTGAGCTTGGGTGAGAAAGAAAGCCTTGGAGAATCATGAGTGCATGACTGTCTATATTCCCAGCCCAACTACAAAATCTGAAACTCATTAGGTGTTTAAGAAATAGCTGCTGAATGACTGTCTAGGGGTGCTCAACTGAAGAAGCAGGGTTGGGACCAGCAGTCAAGCTTCCTGACTCCTAGCCCAATACTTTTCCAAACACACCACCTATTTTTCTATATCTGATAGAAAGTATATGCATAAGTTGTACATAATGTCAACTCACTTTCAATACAGGCCAATCACGATTGACTATCCATAGCTTTTGTGAAAATCTTAGGAAACTAGTGACTAGAAAATTGAACCTTTCAGAGTTCCCACTCTCATGTCATATGCTATTACTATTTTGAAATAAAAATCCTTCCAAATGAAACTTTACCCATCAAAATGACAGAGAAGTGAAGAATAGATACAAGAAGAAAACACAATGTTAATTTCAATATCAATTTATCCATTTTACTTTAAAATTATCTTAACCACCAAGTCATTCTATTTTTAGGAAGATACATTTTTTTTGAAGTGTTAGGAACTATGATAACTATTTATTCTTAACTTTAATTCCTAAATAGCAGTATGTATATTAGTAGATAAGTGGACACAGAGCAAGGTCAGTAAGGGTGACTGAGTGTGGCAGAAAGGGCAGTATCTCCAGCAACTGTAGATGGATAAATGATAATGAGTCCAGATAATGGATTCTGATACAACCATTAAAATAATGCTTGTGAGTACTTGATAACATAGGCAAAAGCTTAAGATACAGTGTTTTTGAGAGAAAAAAGGCAAGGGGGAAAAATATATGGAAAGCATGACTTCAATCATGCATACAGATGCTTCACTTTATACATTTTTTTTTTTTTTTTTGAGATGGGGTCTCGCTCTGTCACCCAGGCTGGGGTGCAGTGACATAGTGATCTTGGCTCACTGCAGCCTTGACTTCCTGGGCTCAAGCAGTCCTCCCACCTCAGCCTCCTAAGTAGCTGGAACTACAGGCATGCGCCACCACACCCAGCTAATTTTTTGTATTTTTAGTAGAGATGGGGTTTTGCCATGTTGCCCAGTCTGGTCTTGAACTCCTGAACTCAAGTGATCCACCCGCCTGGGTTTCCTAAAGTGCTGGGATTATAGGCGTGAGCCACCGCCTCTACTTTATGCTTTCTTGTTGAAGTAGACTGTATTACTGATTTCCCACCCACACCCACTTTTTGGATATCTGGTCCCTCCTCGAGTCTTTGGAAAGGGCAGCGCTACAAATCCAGTGACAACCAGCGAACCCCCACCCCCCCTGCTAGACAGATCAGATTCTCTGTCTTGCTAACTGAAAATTAAACAGAGAGTGTTCGATAGATATTTTTGCAGAGGAGCATCTGTAAGGAAAGGTCCAGTAACACTGGGACCAGGGGTGCTGTCAGGGCAGGCCAAAGCCTCAGAGATTGGAGAAACCTGGAGCACGTGCTGAATGTCCATCTGCAGAGCAAAGCACAAGTATGGAGCAGAAGTCCAGAGTGAAGGCACGCAGGAGAGAAAAAAACCTCCCAGCCCAGTCCTTCCATGGCGGGGTTATACTTTGAGTTCTGTACTTAGATGTCTGTGAGATTGCCTATTGTGTTCTTAATACAAATCTCTCATAAGCCAGCCTAGAACAGGTTAAGATAAATGTAATGACTTGACTTGGCAGGAGTGCAGTGCGGTGATCACGGCTCACTGCAGCCTCAACTTCCTGGGCTCAGGTGATCCTCACACTTCAGCCTCCCAGGTAGCTGGGACTGCAGGCATGAGCCACCACACCCAGCTAATTTTTTGTATTTTTTATCATAAAACTATTATCTTTTTCAAAAGAAATATATATAATACATTGAAAAATACTGATTGCTTTTTCTTCGTCTTTTTTTTCTGTGAATGTGTAGGTGTTTGAGTCTCTTGTATTTCTTTTTTTTATACAGGAAACGGGCTGTTTGAAAACTATTTCCTTATCTTTATCATCGTCATTCATTTCAGCCACTTCAGATTTTCATCTCTCCAAAAATGTTGATGTACAAACCGGTGTGGGGCCCTGGCTATCCACAGTCTTCTCAAGAGTGTCAGGAGTGCCTAAAACCTTTTTCTTCTTCTAACATAAAACCTGGCCTTTTGTAGACGTCTGACGATTCATTTTTGAAATACTTTCCGTTTTCTGTAAAATCAAAGAAGGAAAATCATAACCAATTCCTTTGTAAGCTAATTTCTTTCCGAGTAATCTTTCTTTTTTTCAAAATCGCTCCTCCATTCGTAGATTTTGTGTTAAGTGCCGATTCTGATTATACCATTTCACTCATGGATATGATGGCTGCTTAAATGGAATATTCCAGTCTTTAAAGAGTTCTTTCTATACTTTTTCAGGTGACATAAAATGACACTCCAAGGGTCTTTCACCAAACAGGTAGTTGTTCATTGTTTCAGCAACTATCTTGGCAACATCCTCAGACTCAAACTCCACAAATGCATAGCCTTTGCTATATCCAGTCCTTTTCTTTCTGGACAGTCTGAACTTTGTAACAGTGCCACACTGGGAGAAATAGGAAAGGATCTGGATTTCCTTAAGTAGGTTAGGTGGGTGGTGCACATAGACTACTCCAGGAGAAAGTTGTTCTCGTTTTTTTTTTTTTTTGGCCCGGTTATGGGCTTGTGAACCTGCGCCACTTCCTTCTGAAACCTGCAGGTTCAGCAAGGGGATTGGCCCAGCCGGGCTGGAAAAAGCCGCCATGCCAAAAGCAGCGAACACCAACTCCAGGCAGCGGTCTAGGAAACTCCCAATTTTTTGTATTTTTAACAAAAACAGGGTTTCACCATGTTGCCCAGGGTGGTCTAGAACTCCTGGGCTCACACAATCTGCCTGTCCTGGACTCCCAAAGTCCTGGGATTATAGGTGTGAGCCACTGCACCCAGCCTTGACTTTGAAATATATGTTGTACATCCCAGTCAGCAGTGAACTCAGGAGAACATCAAAGATGAGGAGAATGAGAGAAGAGATACCTCCAATTAAAATAGTTCAGATGAGATGGTTGAACTTACATTTTAAAAAGTCCCTTCAGGCCAGGCACAGTGGCTCACGCCTGTAGTCATAGCACTTTGGGAGGCAGAAGTGGGTGAACGGCTTGAGCCTAGAAGTTTGAGACCAGCCTGGGCAACATGGCAAAAACCCATCTCTACAAAAAATACAATAAATTAGCCAGGCGCGGTGGCACCTGTGGTCCCAGCTACTCAGGAGGCTGAGGTGGGAGGTCAAGGCTGTAGCGAGCTGAGATCTACCACTCCACTCCAGCCTGGGTGACAGAGTGAGACCTTGTCTTACAAAAAAAAGTCACTATTTTGGGGTTTTCTGGATGAAAACTTTGTTTCCATTAAAAAAAAAAAGGTGGAGACAGTATGTATTACTGATTCAAAATTATAACCAGATGCTTAGAATAAATAATTGTATCTATTGTTTCACAAACCAACCTCAGGATTATTAAAAATTATTTTTATTGGATTTTTAAGTTGTCCTGATTCACTCAGGTCTGTCACTTCCAAGCCCATGTTTTACTACTTTGTAACCCTATTTGGAAGGAAAAATCCAACTAAGATTTTGATCTATCCTGAGATGAAAAGTTTCACACATATACACCACACATACTCCCCACCACAGTATGATGACACAGTGACCCAACCTTAGGCAAAAGGGTACCACTGCCAGCAAATGCATTTTCTTCTTTATTTCTTCTAAAAGCAGCACATGCATTTAACATTTTATTGAGATTCTCAACAGCTGCCATTTGGTTTATATAGCAAATTGTTTACAAAGTAATCTTTTTCCATTTTTGATATTTTAATGAAAATTATGTCCTTCAGTTTTAAAGCCCTGTCTCTCTCCCAAAGAAAGATTAATAACTAACTACCAAGTAATGATTATGTAGGAAAATAACAAAAGCAAAAACAGCTTTTAAACACTTGTGACACGGGTAAGGGTCCAAATCAAGACCTTCTGGGTCTACTGGAGGTGCTAGGCTGCCTCAGGACACCATCAGCACCTCACCATCCACAACATCCTCAACAGCTGGGAGCCAAGTACAGACCCCCGGGGCTTCCTGTTCCACAAGTTCCACTCTCTTTTTCCTCTCCACCCTTGCTATTGGGCCTCCCTTCCAAATCTGCCTAACAAAGGCAGCAAGATCTTTAATACTGTTTGGCTTTGTACATGGAGACAGGATACTCTAGAAAGTTGAGAGATTCCCTGGTCCAGTCTGGGGGAGGAAAAAATAAAAAAAAAAGGAAAAAGTATGCAGTGTATGATGGATGGTTTCACTTTCTTGTCCACTCAGATACATGCTTGTACTTATTAAATGGATGTATCAGATGCTTCAAAATCCTGATGTGTAGTAGCACAAAAGTTCCTTGTAAAAAAGAGGTTGCAAAATAATAAAAAGTTCTGCAGCAATTCAGGGTCCTGATGACAAAGCTGGTTCTGATAAGTAACTATTTTGACATGCACAGCAGCTTCCCCTGTAAGTCCTGTGTTTGGAGGGTTTCATTTAGACCACAGGAAGTTGGAATCTGAGTTTAAAAGGCTCTCTACTGACAAAATGTGATATATCCATCAGTGGATTTCTACTCAATAATGAAAGGAACAAACTACCAAAACATGTTGTGTATCCTAGAACAACCTCAAAAACATTAGCTAAGTAAAAAAGCCAGACATGAGACCAGATGTTGTATAATTCCATTGATTTGAAATGTCCAAAAAAGGCAAATTTATAGAGACAGAAAGGGCTGATTTACCTTAAAAGGCAGGGATTCAAGCTCTCTAGACTACATGTGATACATACATGAGAAAAAATAGGGAAAAGAAAGGAAATTTAAATATAAATAAATGAAAACAATACTTCTCCCTGATTTTTATTCCTGTGGGAAGCGGCTGTTTTTCCATTGCCTATTTTCTGGCTAGACTCCAAAGTCACATTTCACTTAATTTTTATCCTGCTCATTGAAAACATTTTAACTTGGTGATTTTAATGTAAACAGGAGCAGGACAGACTGTAATTATCTAGGTCTCGCTCTGTCATCCAGGCTGGAGTGCAGTGACATGATCATAGCTACTGCAGCCTTGAACTCCTGAGCTCAAGCAATTTACCTACCTTAGCCTCCCAAGTACCCATGACTACAGGCGTGTGCCACCACGCCCAGCTAATTTTTAAATTTTTTTGTAGAGATGCGAATTTGCTATGCTGCCCAGGCTGGTCTTGAACTCCTGACTTCAAGTAATCCTCCCACCTTGGCTTGGCGAAGTGCTGGAATTACAGGCATGAACTATTGCTCCCAGCTAAGAGCTCACTTTTGTTTGTTAGTGGTATTCTTGGTATCCTTTCATGTTTGAGGCTTTGGTGCTGGTGCTAAAGTATTACACTCACCATATGAGGTTTACAGGACTTTTGTTTTAATATTGAACAGATGGTACTGTTTAGTTCTGCATCTTTGCAGGTATACAAAATGTGCCTACCAGGACTCTGCTTTCTATCCATTGAAAGCAAGAAGTAAGACAGTAAAACTTTGCCTGGCTAGAGGCTTTGAAAGAATGGAGTATTCTGGTTTAATTCTATTAACTTGGAAGTAGGAAGATGAAAATAATTCAAAACTTACATTTCCTATTGAATGCAATTTGAAAATATAGCCAATGATTCCACTTTTCTTCTCTAGTAAGTTTGGACATTCTGATCTGCTTGCTGTGTTACTTTTATTTTATTTTACTTTTTAAATTTTATTTTATTTTATTTTATTTTATTTTTTGAGATGGAGTTTTGCTCTTGTTGCCCAGGTTGGAGTGCAATGGTGTGATCTTGGCTCACCACAACCTCTGTTTCCCAGGTTCAAGTGATTCTCCTGCCTCAGCCTCCCAAGTAGCTGGGATTACAGGCATATGCCACCACACCCGGCTAATTTTGAATTTTTAGTGGAGACGGAGTTTCTCCATGTTGGTCAGGCTGGTCTCAAACTCCTGACCTCAGGTGATCCACCTGCCTCGGCCTCCCAAAGTGTTGGAATTACAGGCATGAGCTACCGTGCCCAGCCTTGGTGTTTTATTATAGAACTCCTAGTGTGCCTGAGACTTACATTGTGAAGACACTTTTTTAAAACTTGAGATGTAAGAGGATGCAAATGGTATTGTATGAGATCAGACTGGATGAGAACTGATACTTATAAATATACTTTTTAGATGAAATCTCTGATTGCCACTTGTTTTCTTATTTAACTCATAAAAATAAAACACATTGGATGCAGGATGGGAGTAGGAAGGAGATTTATGTCTTTTAATTGCATGTCATTGTTTCATATCAAGAGAGAACATATAGTATCCCTGGCTTTGAACCTACAGAAAGAAACACATTTTTCTACCTGCTGTATGCCAGAGGTTCTTCAACACCTGGAGGGATTACTGCAGCACAGATTGCTGAGCCCTACTCCGGAGTTTCTGATTCATCAGGTCTGGGGCGAGGCCTGAGAATTCGCACTTATAAAAAGTTCTCAGGTGCTGTTGGTGTTGCTCGTCCAGAGACTACATCTTTGAGAACCACTCTTGTCTACTAACTGTAAATTGTAGAACTCTAGAGAAAAGCTTAGTTTGGTCTGGGATAAGAAGCACACAGGTTATGGAGCAAATCATGAAAGATTCAACCCTTGATCCCAGCCTACTGTGGAATTCAGGTAACAAGCAATACACAGTGACAGAACACAATTCTTGGTCTTCATGATTGCGAATCATAGCCAAGTGTCAAGTGAGAAATTCAGTAGCATTCGCAAAGCTTAGAGAGGCCAGGTGATTCTAGAAAAATGGACTGTGTATTTGTTTTAAACTGATAAAGAGCTTTGAGTGCTTATTAAATTGAAAGCTTTGTGTTTTCATTTATTTTTTATTTTATTTTATTTTTTGAGATGGAGTCTTGCTCTGTCACCCAGGCTGGAGTACAGTGGCATGATCTTGGCTCACTGCAACCTATGCCTCCTGGGTTCAAGTAATTCTCCTGCCTCAGCCTCACGAGTGGCTGGGATTACAGGCATCTACCACCATGCCTGGATAGTTTTTGTATTTTTAGTAGAGATGGGGTTTCACCACGTTGGCCAGGCTGGTCTTGAACTACTGACCTCAGGTGATCCACTCCCTCGGCCTCTCAAAGTGCTGGGATTACAGGCATAAGCCACCGCACCAGGCCCAAATGCTTAGTGTTTTTAAAGATAGTAGACATGTTTCTTGTTTCAAAAATATCTTAACAATAATGTAGGAGAATAAGAGAAACATTTTTCTAAAAAAGGGAAATCACTGTGATTATTTTATCTTATTGGAATGTTGAGTAATATAGTCTGCTTTATTAATCATCAAGCATGCTATAGATTTTCCATTTTTATAGGATTTGTATCTCAATTGAGGTAATACTGGTAATTCTTGTACTCCATTTGAAGATGAAAAATATAGGCCAAACTCATTGTATAGAAGCTGGATAATGAAGACAGCTCTGGAGGAACACACAGATACACACACATAGACACATATTTATGAAGTATACACACTTTTTTTTAAGTTTCTTTTTTAAAGTTTTAAAGCTTTTAAAGCAAAAGTCGACCCCCTCCCCTCTCCTGGAGTGGGCAGCCCCTCCCCTCTCCCAGAGTGGGCGAGGTCAGTGGTTGCATGGACAGCTTTCCTTGTGACACCGCAGGTCCCTCTGGACATGCTACTGCCTGGCCACACCTCCTTTCACATTCATCTTTCTCATTGACCAATGGGCTTGGATCATTAAGGCCACGTCCCTATTCTGAGTTCTAGTGGTGCCCTGGTTACACCTCCTCTGGCTCAGTCGCACAGCTGCCTGGTAGGTGACGGGAGGTATTTTGTGGTCATTGCTGGGATTTCACTGATGTGGCCCCAACACTGCCTCCCTCCCCATCCCATGATGTTGGAAGAAACTTGACAAAGTAAACAGGCCACAGCCAAGAAAAAGGTAAACACACCAGGTCATGGCCCCCCAACCCAGCCACAAATCCCCTCCAATGGCAAAACCACTACCAAGACCATACAACTCCTGAGGCACACCAGGCTTGGCCCCCCAAACTCAGCACCTCTGGGGTTCCCCAACCAAAGTCTTGTCAGTCAGCCCTACCCCTTTGGCAAGCAGCCCAGCCCCTGCCCTCACCAGTCACCCCAGGGTGACTTTAGGCGGGTGACTCCTGGAGCTCCCTGGTCCATACTCGGCCCTCACCTGCTGCCCCAAGCCTGACCTCCCTGGGTTCTTTGGGCTCACATCTCCAAGGCCCTGGGTCCCCTGCCCAAGCCTCTGCCCTCATCAGTCACTCTGAGTGACGTTGGGCTGGTGACTCCTAGGGCTTCCTGCTGCAGACTCTGCCTTCTGCTGCCCCAAGCCCAACTTCCCTGGGCTCTTTGGGCTGGCATCTCCAAGGACCTGGGTCCCAGCCCTGCATTCCCTCCCACATCATGGAGTGGTGACTCAGCCATCATGCTGATGTGTTCTCCTCCTCAGGAGGAATGGAATGTAGTGATGTCACAGTGCCCCTAGGAATTGTCATTACTGCTCCAAGACCAGCCTTTGATCTTAGGACCCAGCGTTCTCACCCCATTTCTGGTTCCTCTGGTTGCAGCACAAATTTCCAGCTGGAAGGGGAATGAATGGGGACTATGGGACCTGGGAGCAAGAGTTTTCAGGCTGCCTTACTCCCTTAACATAGACATTGACAGTGTGAAAAGCCTACACTTCCTCCATGAACTCAAAACATTAACAGTGTCTCTGGGTGGCAACAGGAGAACGGGTTTGGTTTGGTTTTCTCCCAAGCTTCTACTCTCCAGAAAGACTTTACAATTTTTTCTGAGTTTTCCACCTCATATTCTAATTCTCCATGGTTCTGGGACCAGATTGCCCTTCAGTCAGTGGTCTCTGGAGTGAGATCTGCTCATCTTCTGTGTAACAGATCTTGAGAAACTGAACTTGACAGCTTGAATCTTCCTCATATCATCTCAACCTGGGATGCTTTGAGTGCCACAGGATAAATGTGGGACATCTTTCTGAAGCATCAGTTTCCCTTGATTCTCTTGAGAGAGAAAAAAACATTAGTGTACTTACAGATGACAGTCACATAGGTTTCTAAGAGTATACCAGACCTCTCTGAAATGAGGCTTAGGTTGTTCTCTTTCTGATAAATTCCTAGATTTAACAGAAAGGCTGCCTTCTGCCATGAGGACACATTGATATAAAAGTTTGAGAGGTACTGGTGCACTTCTTAACACTAACGGACGTGTGAGGATATATGACTCTAAACCACGCAGTGTAGAGTCCCTGCCCACTTAATGTTTACTTTTCTACTTCTACCTCTGGTTTTGGTCCCTAGCAGCTGCTGATTCATGGCAAAACCCCAGAGCTTGGAGTCAGAAGACTGAGTTTAAGTTCCAGTATTGTCCTTTTTTTTTTTTTTAGCCATGATATCAATCCCTCTCAATCGCTAAGTGATTGTGGCAACACTTTGTACAGTTGTTGGTGGCATTAAATCAGATGGTGTATAAGATTATTTTGTAAAACCTGTAAAGGAGGATGTGACTGTAGGGGCTTGTAGTTCCCATGAGTGTTACTGCTCTTCTTTCCCACAGTTAAAAGAATAACAGCAGAGGAACAGCCCTGGTGTTCCAGCAGGAGCGAAGAGAAAAAAGAAAAAAAAATCGCAGTTGCTCTGAGACAACCACTTCTGGTGGTTGCCACTCACCTGGGGATATGAGTCTTGGCTGGCCAGGCTCCTGGGGATAGTGGGCCCAAGGGGCAGTAGAGGGTAATTGTTAAGACTGTGGAAGAACTGCTGGGTACTGATTAAGAATTCTGGGTTTGAATCCTGCCTCTCCATCTGCTAGGGATATGATTTAGGGCAAGTTGCTTGAGCTCTTTGGGCCTCTCTTTTCACATCTGTAAAATAGAATGGTGTTGCTTGACTTCCATTTGTGAAGTGTAAATGAGATTTGTAATTGCTGTTGTTTTTATGTTAATCCCTAGTACATGGCCTGCTGTAAATACCCAGGACAGCCAGGAAATGGTTGTTGTTGTTTGATTTTTCTCCCCAGTCTCAAGGGGAAGCCAGGCCAATGAGAACAGCCACTTGCCATCAGGCTGTCCCTTTAGAAGTCACTGAAAGGGCCCCAGGGTGTAGTAAGGAGGGCCCCAGGCACTAGAATTAAGAGAAGATCTAACTTACCACCAGATTGCTGGGTGACCATAGAAAAATAAACACTTCTTCCCCTGGGCTTCAGTTTCCTCCTCTGTAAGAAGATACTGGATAAGATCAGTGTCTTTAAATCTTGTTTCTTAGCTGGAACCCCCTTTGTTCAAGTGAACCCTTTACTCAGAAGTCTGTTTTTTTTAAATGCAGGTGGTGGTGTGGAGCTCTACTAGATTCATCGCCCAGGTCCTGGGCCTGAGGAGAGGGGTCTAGTGAGCAGATTAAGAGCTGCATTGGTCGGGTGACTCCACTCTGACTGCATTGCTCAGGAGACTCTTCTATCCATTTGTTCCTGCCCCGGCAAGGCAGCGGGTGGCCGTTTGGAAGAATGGCACAGGCCGTGGTTTTGATCTCGGCTCTCCTTTGGCCGTTTGTTTCCCTGAACCCACGTTTTCCTCCTTCCCTGACTTTCTTGCTTCTCTCTAAGCCACTTCTGTCTTTCTCCCCCTGCCCTTGTTTTCCCTTTTTACCTCCTGTAGATTCAGGACATTCTGAAGGTGCTGGTGTTCATCCTTAACCATTCCAATGGGGTAGCGCTCTCCCATTGGACAAATGCAAGGTGAAGCAGTGCTGAGACACCTCTCTGGCTTGTTCTCTCCAGCTGTGCATGTCCCTGAGGCTTCTCTGCTTTGGGGGATACTTTGGTTTATTTTATGTTGCTGCCATTAACCTTCAGCCTGTTTATGTCTGCTTCTTCACCTGCTCGATTGAGTTTTTTTCTTCCCTGCATCTTTTACCATCTTGGAGAAGGTGAGATATGCCTTAAAGTTTAAAAGTAATTTGGGAATAATGTACAGAGCAGGCATGTAGGATTTGCGGCTTTTTTTTTTTTTTTTTTTTTTGGAGACAGGGTCTCACTCTCTCACCCAAACTGGAGTCTAGTGGTGTGATCTCAGCTTACTGCAACCTCTGCCTCCCGGGTTCAAGTGATTTTCAGACTAAGGCAAGCCTCCTGAGTAGCTGGGATTACAGGCACTGGCCACCATGCCCAACTAATCTTTGTATTTTTAGTAGAGGGTTTCACCTCTACTAAAGGGTTTCACCATGTTGGCCAGGCTGGTCTTGAACTCCTGACTTCAAGTGATCCACCTGCCCCCACCTCCCAAAGTGCTGGGATTACAGGCGTGAGCCATCATGCCCGGCCTGGGACTTGGGCTTTTGAATGCCCAGTGTGGTACTCTTAGACTAAGAGAGATGAAAAAACAACAACAACACAACAACAAAAAAACAACCTTTAGGTTTTGCCCTAAAGGCAAGGATCTATAGACCACATAAATGTTTGTGCTTATTTTGCATTAACTCATTTTGGTTTAAGAATAGGGAACATAGGGTTAAGAGAAAATGAGTTCATATTATAGTTGGAAGGGTTGAAGCTATTTTTTCAGAGGAATTAACTGTAAAAGATGTGAGGTTAACCAAACAGATGAGTGACCAAGACCCTAATCTCTTGAAAATCAAATGGACACTTACCATATTTACTGGGCTTTTCACAACGAAGGCACTTTGCTAAATAAACAGTGGGGAGAATAGCTGAACAATGTAGGGTGCAGACTGAGGGAGGCAGACTCCTCTGAAAGAGGCAAGAGAGAAGTTTGGAACATTCCAAATGCTCAGCTCAGGGGGAGGTTGGTTCTGAATGGACTCAAGGGTGGAGGAGGTGACATTTGAGGTTGGCTGGAAGATTAAAGGTGGGTAACATGCATCCATATGGGGAGTGGGGGAGGCAGGGGGAGCAGTGAGGTCATGGCCGTGATTATGAACTCACAGAGCACCTTTCAGGAGCACAAAGAGCCTGGTGGGAGGCAGGGCATAGGGACACATGGGGCTTGGAGATGACCTCCTCTGGCTGTGATTTGGCATTTCCTCCATATCTAACTTGCCTGGGAGTCCCCTGCCAAGCCAAAGGAGCAGGGCAAGAATGGAGGCCGATCTTGCTGGATATGGGCATGGGGAAGGGGACTGACAGAGCACTCTTGGCTGCTGTTAGAGAGTTGTTCAGTCATCACACCTGTTACCCCCAGTAGGTCAGGTCTGTCCAGGTGCTATGACTCACCTTGCCAGCTCAGAAGAGACACTGAATGATACGGTGGGGAGCACAGGCCTAGAGGAATCCTGCAGCCATGCCCAGCCCAAGTTCTGGAAACAAAGGCCCAGATCCCCATATTTCCTTCTTGCTGTTTTGTTTTTGTTTTCATTTTTGTTTTTGAGATAGAGTCTCACTCTCTCTCCTGGAATGCAGTGGTGCAATTTTGGCTCCCTACTGCCTCCGCCTCCCAGGTTCAAGTGATGCTCGTGCCTCAGTCTTCCCAGTAGCTCGGAAAACAGACAAGCACCATCATGCCTGGTTAATTTGTTTGTATTTTTAGTGGAGACGGGGTTTCACCATGTTGCCCAGGCTGGTCTCAAACTCCTGGCCTCAAGTGATTCACCTACCTCAGCCTCCCAAAGTGCTGGGATTACATGCATGAGCCACTGTGCCCGGCCCCTTGCTGTTTTTATACTTTCTCTATAGCCATAATTGTTTCCCATGTAAGTTTTTTTTTTTTAATTTCTTATTTTTATTACCCCTGCATCATCTGCTACTCTGAAGGATCTGGAGGTAAGAGGCCCTGGGCCAAGGTGCAGTGACTCTGTAGGCCAGCCCCCCAACCTCCTCCCACAGTGGGGGCTGGGTGCCCCTCTGCCAGTTGAGACAGCCCACACACATCCCAGCCATAATGATTGTTCTCTCTACCTCTCCCCACAATCCTCCTCCAATTTCTCCTCTCTGCGTGCACCTCAGAACTAGTACCAAGAACTAGCAGCAGCCCTGGACTCGAGCTCCACAACAATCGGTCAAGTCAGTGAAAACACTGAGTCATTGCTAAGAGTCCAGTGGCACCCCCTCATTCCATGCGACCAATCCTGGGCTTCAGTTTCCCCTTGGGGTCCTGAAGAAAGGGCCTGGGGGCCCCTGGTGCCAAGGGAAAATGGGGAGCTGGGGTGCCCAGGCCTCACCTGGAGGGACCCCAGAGCACAGAGTGTGCAGCATGGCTCTTCTGTTACTGCCCTCTTTGCTGCAGGATGGAGTCCTGCCCAGAAGGCAGCATGGCCATTTCTTGCTGCTTTTGTGGGGCTGAGTCAGCTGCTGTGGGTTAGTTGGGGGGCACTGTGGGAGTGAGCACTGGATGCAGAGCTTGGAAGCCAAGTGCCCACCCTGCCCTTACCTGGCTGTGGCCTTGACCAAGTCTTAGGTGGGAGATTGGGTACTTGTACTGTGAAGGTACAGAAGAGTACTTTTAGTATGTCACCATTTGTGTAGAGAGGGGGAACGTGTGTGTGTGTGCATACTATGATAATATACATAAAACATATCTGCAAGGATTTGTAAAAAATTCAACAGAGAGCAACAGGGTGGCTGGGAGATACTTTCCTTCTGTGTCTTCTGAGTTTTGGACTATGCGAATGTATCATCCTTTCAAACAGTGAACAAAAGATTAATTTCCTCCCATCTGTGCCCCCACCCCCAGCAAGTAAAATGGGCTTAGAGAATAGGATAGATCTTGGTATTCAAATCCCAGCTCTGTCTAAGTGATCTTAGGCAAACACTTAACCTCTAATACTCCATGTCTTTCATCTACACAATAGAGGTAATCATAGTAACTGTCTCATATGGTGGTTGTGAGGATTGAATGGGATCGTTAGCATGGTGCCTGGTGAAGCACTCAATAATGGTTCAAATAGTGGTAGTAATAACAATAGCAATATTATCTGTTCTCTCTGGGCCTCTGTTAGCCAGCTGTAAATTCAGTCTTTTTCCCTGTCCCTTCCAACTGTACTGAGTTCTTTTAAAAACCAGGCCATGGGCTTAGAAATGCCTCGACCCTTTACTGACCAAGTTGTATATTGAGCGTAGCCCTAGCTCTTTTAAGGGGCACTGGGTAGAACAACCCGGGCTCCCCAGGCAGAAACTTCTCACTCTTCACCATCCAGTCCTCAAGCCGCCGTGAAGCAGTCCTCGAGCGGCAGTTACAGCAGTCCATAAAGGCGCGGCCACAGCTGGAAGCACACATGACACAGGTGAGGCTTCGCACAGGGAGGTATGTGGAAGAAAGATGACCCCAGGTGGCCAGAAGCAGGTGAGGAGCAGGGACAGCCCTTCCTAACTTCTGTGCCCATTCTTGCAAATAATGGAATCACTTAAACAAGCCCAGCTAGAGAGAGATGAATATACTCAACATCTAAAAGGAGAGATGGCCCAGTGGCAGCAGAGGGTATGGAAAATGTCAGAGGAGGTGAGGCCTGACCCTTAAGCCCCCCACCTTAGATAGGTCACTGGATCTTTCTAGGCATCTGTAAAATGGGAATAGTACAGCCAGTACGGTCATGGGTCTGGGCTTTGTGGAGGTGGACGCAGAGAGGGAGATGGTAGCCTGTCCAGCCACCGGTCCCTCTCTGCAGGGCCCTTTCCCCCGTGCTTTGGACAGGTTTGCACATCGAAGGAGAAGAAACATGACACGCATCGGGTACAGGAGCTGGAGGGGAGCTTGGCTGAACTCATAAACTAGATGGGTAAGATGGGCTGTCATGGCCTGGGAGCAGGACTGGCATCAGAGGGATGTGGGGGTGGCTTAGAATGCCCCAGGGAGGTGGGTGGATGGAAGGGCTTTGAGGCAGAGGGAAAGAGGTCTGTGCCAGGAGACGGCAAGTCTTGTAATCTCCATGAGCCTCAGTGTCCCCATCAGCAAACAGGGAGGACTGCCCATTGTCAGCCACCCACAGGGCTTGCTATCTGAAAGTGGCCTGGAAGATGGGCTACCATCCCAGTGCGAGGAATAATTAGCAGTGAGGCCAAGTTTGGGGAGCCTGAGAGGAGCTGTGCACCAAGAGAAGGGCTTTTATTTGCTGTTTTGTTTTTGAGAATCCAGGGGACCTTGTTGTCTGCTTCCTTTCTCAGCTGAACCCCCACCCCTGGAGCCCCCAGCAGGGCCCTCTGTGGTGGAACAGCACCTACAAGCTGAGGCCGAGCATGTGAGGAAGGAGCTGGAGAGTCTGGCAGGACAGCTCCAAGCTCAGGTGCAAAACAGTCAAGGCTTGAGTCACCTGAACTGGGAGCAGGAGCAGAGTCTGCTGGAACAGGAAAGGCTGTGGGAGCGGGAGGAGAGGCTGCGGGAGCGGGAGGAGAGGCTGCTGGAGCTGGAGCAGAAAGCCAGGCTCTGGGAGGAGCAGGCAGAGACACGCATGCAAACCTTTCAGAATCGCACCACCGTCAACTGCGCACTCTCTCAGAACCAAGAGCTCCATGAGCAGCTGGCTGAGCCACAGAGCAGCTTTGAGGAGCTGGTGCATTGCCCCACCTGGGGTGCCTGCCCTCCTCCGTAACCCTCCAGGCCTTTGATTCCCCTCATGTAAAATGGGGAAGTGTAGCCCTCACTTGAAATGGTAACTCTAAAGGCACCTGCCTTCAGCTTCCTGGTGCCATGGGAGGTAGACACCAAGTTCTGGGGTCTCCAGCTGTGGTGGGTGGCTGCTGATTGCTTCTCTCTGTCCAGAACAACCAGAATAAGAGTGCACTGCAGTTGGAGCAGCAAGTAAAGGAGCTGCAGGAGAAGCTGAGCAAGCTGAAGGAGAGGGTAACCTCTGATCCATCCAAGAAGGGCTGGCAAGTGAGCACCAGCCTCTGGGGAGGGGAAGTGCAAGGCCAAAGGCAGCTCCAGCCTGGGGACAGGTGACCCCAGTGCCCTCCAGGGCAGTCCTGTGACTGTTTCTTGCTTCCTGCCCTCTGACTTTTAGAGATGGGTAGCCTTGGGCTCCTCCCAGGTGTGGACATCATCATCCCAGCTAGGCATGGAGCTCCCCAATCATAGGGGGAGAGTCAGTGGTATAAGAAGCTCCTTATTTCAGGCGCAGTGGCTCACACCTGTAATCCCAACACTGGGAGGCTGAGGCTGGAGAATCACGTGGGGTCTGGAGTTTGAGACCAGCCCTGACAACATGGCAAAACCTCATCTCTACTGAAATCTCACACACACACACACACACACACACACACACACACACACAGATTAGCCAGGCATGGTGGCACGTGCCTGTAATCCTAGCTACTCAGGAGGCTGAGGCATGAGAATCGCTTGCGCCCAGGAGGTGGAGGTTGCAGTGAGCTAAGATTGCACCACTGCACTCTAGCCTGGGCCAGAGTGACACTCTGTCTCAAAAGAAAACAAAACAAAAACAAAAAAGGCTCCTTAGATTCAAACTGGATTCTGGCCTCGGTTCCACTAGTCACCATTCAACTACTTTGCATCTCTAAATCTCTGTTCCTTCAACTTCAAAAGGAAGTTAGCATTTTCCTTGCTGAGGTGCTGAGGATTAGATGAGATAATACATGGAAAGCATTAGGCGTGTAAGCACACTTAGCAGATGGTGGTTGGCTCCCTCTGCTTTTCCACCAGCCTGTGGCCTACAGTTTAAATGGTGGGAAGAAGTGTGTAAGATTTGAGGCTGGCGAAGGAGGCATGGGGTTCTAGGAAAGGGAGGCAGTCACTTAGGCCTGGAGCAAGGGGCCAGGGGCGTGGGTGGGTGACAGAGCCCCACAGAGTCCTCAGTACCCTATTAATGGGCCCAGAATCTGGAAGCCAGCCACCACGTACCCTTATGCCCATGGTCTTCCTGCAGGTGAAGTTGAAGAACCAAGAGGCTCAGAGTCTGCAGCAGCAGGGAGACCAGTTCCTGGGTCACCTGCGCCAGTATGTGGCTGCCTGTCAGCAGCTGGTCTCTGAGAAGGAGGCGCTGCGCAGGCAGTTACTGCTGCAGACCCAGCTTATGGACCAGCTGCAGCAGCATGAAGCTCAGGGCAAAGTGGTGGCTGAGATGGCCCGCCGAAAGTTGCAGGAGACCCAGGAGAGGGAACTGCTGAGGATGAGGCCTTGAGGGGGATGACCTGGCAACCTCCGTGCCTTCTCACTCTCGTTCCTCACCCCTTAGGAGCGCCTGGAAGCTACCAGCCAGCAGAACCAGCAGCTTCAGGCCCAGTTGAGCCTCATGGCACTCCCTGGGCAAGGTACAGGAGACCGCTCAGAGGAAGAGGAGAGAGCCCCAGAAGGAAAGGGGGACTGTTAGCAGCATAGGATTGAGGAGTTGGAAGAGACCTTTAGAACAGCTGGTCATTATGCTCACCAGATGTCTGCACTAAGTTCGGCATCAATAGTGTGACCTCCTAGGATTGGGGGGCCACCAGGTTGCCTAAGGATGGGTGAACTGGTCCAGGTCAGAAAGGGAGCAGGTCAGAACTGCAACACCGACAGTAGTGGGACTGTGCCTGGGCCGTATAGCAAGATCTTGGTTCTTAAAAGTAAAAATAAAGAACAGCAGCTCATTCCCTTCTGGGGAGGGGCTGGCTCAGGGTTACACAGTGAGGGTGAAGGCAGAGGTGGGCTCGCAGTACCTCCCTTGTCGGGTTGTCTGAGGACCCCTCTGTCCGCCCTCCACAGGAGATGGAGGAGGACATCTGGACAATGAGGAAGAGGAGGTGCCTTGGCCCATGCTGAGCATCCTGGAGGACCTGGAGAGCCGGGAGGTAATGGTGAGACTGACTCCCCCTGCTCTCGCTTTGCCACCTTCCTCTGTGGTCCCTCCCAGACCCCTTTATGCTCTTGGTTTCCCCACCTTCTGATTTTTGGGGGCCCTCACCCCTTCCGGGTGCCAGTGGTCAGACATCATTTCACCTGTGCATTTCACCAACAGGTGCACTCTCCGAGGCCCCAAGGGAAGGGGCTGCGCTCCACCTCCCTGCCCCGTTTTTTCTGTAGATGCCCCTACAAGAATACTCACCTCTTGCCTTCAGGTGGCATTTTTCAACTCCGCTGGAGCCAGTGCCCAGGAGAAACAGGCACGGCTATGTGGGCAGCTGAAGGAGCAAAGGGTGTGGTGCCAGTGCCTGACTCACCTTGTGGCCTTGGCCCAGAAGGAGCCCAAGGCAGTGGCCCCAGCCCCAGGGACTGAGGGTGAGTCTGTGTGTGGGCAGACCCACCAGGCCCTGCAGGGGGCCATGGAGAAGCTGCAGGTGAGTGAGTCCTGACATGGGCCAAGAAGGATGGGGGCAGGGCAGAGCAGGTTGCTCTCAACATGTGACCCCATTATTTTGGCCCCAGAGTGGCTTTATGGACCTCCTGAAGGAGAAAGCGGACGTGAAGGAGCGGGTGGAGAAATTTGAGCTTCGATTCGTCCACCTAGTGGGAAAGACAGACACCGTCAGTGAGTGAGAGGCCAGGGAAGGCAGGGGGAGCTGTAAGGCCATTGGAGGGGCCCCAGCATCTGAGCCCTGTCCTCCTGCAGGAAAGTACATCACAACATAGGAGAGCCAGAGGGCAGTGCCAAAGATGCAGCACCAGGAGGGGGACATCATCAGGCTGGCCCAGGACAAGGAGGAGATGAAGGTAGGGTGTGCAGCATCTCTGCAGGGGTAGGCGTGGGCGTGGGCGTGGGCGAGGACACTGGCACCGGCGTGCAGCTGAGCACCCCTCCCTTCAGGTGAAACTGCTGGAGCTGCAGGATCTGGTGTTGCGGCTTGGCAGCAACCACAAAGAGGGGCATGGCAAATTCCTGGCCGCTGCCCAGAACCCTGCTGATGATTGCGCTCCAGGTGCCCAAGCCCCCCGGAGCCCGGGGCTGCTGACAAGCAGCGGGGTGAGTAGAGGCCTCAGGCGGGGCGGGCAGGCAGGAGCAGGGGATGCTCCACTGCACTCAGATGCCCACTCTCCTCTCTCCGAAGATTTTTGTGAGGTGAGCTGACAGCCTGGAGCCTGCACCAGGAGTGGCCAGGGAGGTTTGTCCCCACGACGACCCCACTGCACAGCAGCTCATGCAGCTGCTTCCTGAGATGCAGGACCCCCAGGAGCACCCAGACTTGGACAGCAACCCCTTCATGCCATTCTTTTCAGGCTGCCAAGAACAGGGAGCTAAACATCACCATCATCTAAGAGCTGGCCAAGAAATTAAAAAAAAAAAAAAAGTGATGGGGTTAATCTCCTACACAATTCATTTACTTCATTCGAACGTTGGAGCCACTCATGATTGTTTGTGTTTCTAATTTATAGTTTACATTTATTTGTAAAAAATTAAAGGAGAGTGGGTCTTTCCCTGATGTTCACTCTGGCATCCCTTAGCATTTTTCTTTTTTAATTTGATAAGTGTAGGTCATGAGAATGCATATTGAGTTTGCCCTTACATGGTGGGAATTCAAACACGCAAAGACTCACTATTTGCACAAAACTATTCTTGGGTTTGGAATAGGCCGCCATGCTTTTTTAATGTTATTGCAGCATGTACATTCATTACAGAATTCAGGTAAAATTGGCTTATGTTCTGCTATTATGTTTGATCAAATTCTAATCATGGTGATGTCTTCATTAGCTCAATATGTGGTTTGCCCTCAAGCGTGCACTGTTTATTACTTTGTAATATGCCACTCTGAGGACTGACATTTAGAGTTGTTTAAAGGCCAAGAACTGTAAACAGCCCTTCCCTTATTTTCTGTGTCTTGGGGATGGGAGTAATAACATTTTGGGGAGCTTTTAAAATCTCACAGAGGAGGAAAATGGCCTGCTCTGGCAGGTGTGTGCAGAATAGAGTATGTTTCGGTTGTTCCGGTGCCAAGAGTGAGCGCTGTACTATGGTAGTCCCCTTAGGATTTGTATGTGCTCTGGGCTCATGACGATATTGCATCATGAGCTGCGGCCGTTGTACCCTTTTTTGATGATCTAAAAAGGGATTATTTCTGAGAAATGAAAGGCTTCCATCATTGACTGTGGACGTGGAAAACCTTTCCAAGCTTAGAGCATCTATATCTATAATACATTTTAAAGTCAGAGTTCATGTTACCTGTTTCAATCACATGACTGCATGTCCCAGAAAACAAAAGGGCACTGGTTGGCATTCTTCTTAAGGTATTTAGTAAAGATTATAAGAAATTCTTTAAGAGTTTAAATGTCCCTGAAACAGGCATACAGGCTCTAGTCAAGAATGAATTAGAGTGCAGGACAGCTGTGTGACACCTGGCATTCTTCTCTGTTCATGGAGCTTTTTTGAGGCTAGAAGATTGATTTTACCATCTAGACCTCTCTGGCTAATACCTAGTCTTCAACCACATTGGTTAAAGACTCTGACATAGGAATTTACTTCTTTTCCTTGAATGGAAAACACTTTAAAAAATAATAACAAACATTATTATAAACTAATACATGCAAAAGCACTTAGTTGAAACAAAAAGGAGTTTTAGTAGACAGTATTATACTATATTTGAAAATCAAGAAGTTCATGCAACTTAAAATGTTTACAAACTGAAGTCTACTGTTTGTGAATGTCTAAGTATTATCAAGAAAAGCATCTATACAATCAGAGTTATATTTCCACACAAAGTTCTTTATGAAGAGTTAAATATGTTTTTATACCTTTCAGTTTCATTTAGAGACATATTTTGCACAATATTTATGTTAATGTGCCTATACATTATGAATGATTTCAGTTGTACATTGCCTAAATGTATGACTTCATAATACTTGGGAAAGAATCAACAGTTAAACTTTATGAAGTTCTAATGTCTGTGTTCCAAAATACATCACGTTATTAGGATGTAGGGAGATATGTATGTGTGCTCCCTGGGGTGGAGATTTCTAGTTACTAGACCGTCTCTATTTTTAGCATTTGGCATCCTCATGATTCTTTGATAAATATGACCTTAATAGGAGAGCAAATATACGATTTTACAGATGGAATTACAGATTTGCCTGCATTCACTGAAAGAATGCAAATACTGGGTTCTTGTGACTTCAACGGACTCTTCCAAATTGTATAAGTTTATCAATGTATCAGATAAACCCACTTTCAGAAGTATAAAGAAAAAATGTTAGACCAAATAATGTGGCTAATTAATAGTGGTACGATTTCTAGCCCGAGGGTTTAAAATGGACTTCAAGTCCTGTTCTTGCTTTTTATTTTCTGAACTTCCCACTTTTGCATTCTTTGAGTTCAGTTTAAAGACAGTTACTTTAAGTTCATTTTAAACCCCTGGGCTAGAAATTGTATATATCACTGTTAATTAGCCACATTATTTGATCTAACATTTTTTCTTTATAATTCTGAAACTGGGTTTATCTAATACATCGGTAAATTATTTCAAAGGTATTTTTATAGTTCAAATCACTTCACTTTTACCCTGATAAATATAGATGACTGGGAATGACCCTCAGATAGCGTTTAGCATCTGTAACCAATCTAACAATAATGTGTTCCTCGGGTACCTATGGATAAATCACATACTGGCATATTTAAGCTGGATGTCAGTCTGGAAAATAAATTTATTGTATTAATGGAAATACCACTCTATGTAGGTATTTTGTCATATATTTAAGGAAAAGCTAAAGAGAATGAAAATTGTATGACAATAACTTAAGTCTGTCTTCAAAGTGCACGCAGTCTTTTGCAATACCTCATTCAATCAAGTATTCTCTGCCTCACTCAGCATAAGGCAGCTTTCAATTTGCTTAGAAGGCAACATTAGAAGGTTAGAGTTCATCAGAAACATAGCATTTTAAAATGTGAGTTCAACTGAAAAAATTTGAATTTCTGTAGGAAGAATCAAAATACCTATTTAAAGATTGCAATATATGAAAATCATTTTTAAAATATTTGATTAAACCTGATAGGTTTTCCAGAAATGAAAAATACCAGTTCTAAAACCAAAGCTGATTTTTAGAAAATTTGAAAATGTAAATCAGCCCTATCCACATAGCAGTTTCTCTAAAACTTTATCTTAAAGAGTCATTTTAAAATAATATAACTATTAAAAAATGTAACTGCTATCTTAGTGTTTTGAAATTAGTTAAAACATTTTAAAATATGAATACTATGGTTTAAAAGAAAGAAAAGGGTTGGAGGCGGGGGGCTGGAGGTAGAGAAAGAAATGCCAACTCCAGTCCAAAGCTTTATTTGCCAAGTTTTCTTAGAATGACTTTTACCAACTTATGAATTCTTGTAAACAGAATGTATAATGGAAATACTGAAAGACGTTTGCGTTAATTGGTATTATTGACTGCTGCTGTGACGCTACTGTAATGTAATAAATTATTAAATTATTGCAAAGTGCTGTTTTTGCCTTAACATTTTATTTTGTGTGTCTTGAAAACTATAGTATTAAAGGAATTGAGACTGCAAATGCTGGGAACGCTTGGCATGAGATAATATGTTTTTATTTTTACAAAATTGTAATATAACTATGCAAGTGTGTTTATTAAAAGAACAGAAACTAACAAAAAGTTATGGGATTGAAAATGTTATGGGATGAAAAAGTTATGGGATAAAAAATGTTGTGGAAAAGTTGTGGCAAAAAAAATTGTGGAAAAAAAGTAGAAAAAAGTCTTATGAAAAGTTATAAAAAAGGTTATGAAAAAGAAGTTATGGGATTAAAAAACAATAAAAATAAAAATAAAAATAAACAATAACAATAACAATAAATAAAAATAAACAATAAATAAAATAAAAATAACAATAAAAATAAACAATAACAATAACAATAAATAAAAAATAAACAATAAATAAAAAATAAACAATTTAAAAAACACATAAAAAATAAACAATAACAATAAAAATAAATAAAAGCAGGCCCCTGTCAGCAAAGCCTGGAGAAGTGGGGCTGGAGTCTCCACCCCCACCACATCCTTACCACCCCTTCCCAGTCACCCCTTTACCATTAGGGTAGCAAGACAACACCCCTGTTTAATGGGGGAAACAAACAGACCCTTTGCCACCTTGGCCAGGGCTGAGTCCTTGCATTTCCGGATGACGATGATTGTTATTTAAGAGCCAGAGGCTGGTGGAGTTGGTTTGTTTGGAAGAGGCCTAATGGCCTCCTTATTCTCACCGAAGCAACTTTTCCCTTAGGCAGGCTCCCATCTTCTCATTCGAGGCACAGCTGAGGCAGGACAGTGGGGCTAACCGTAGACTAGGTGAGGGCACAGGCTGCCGGGGTGGCCCCCCTTCCCCAGTGTACATGTTGTATCTGTGTAACATTTTGTATATTCTGGGGTGTAGGGCCACCTCCTGTATTGTACCTAGCAGAAGTTGGACCTGGTATATGGGGAGGAGGTTCTAATAATGATTTGTGGCTAGGAAACTTATTTATTGATAGCACAGGACAGAGGAAGGAGGTGGGGATGGGGTCGTGGTTCCCTGGTGATGTGACTCCTGTTTATTTTGCTTTTTATTTTGGAATAAATGGATTTAGCCATACTGCTTGGCCTGGTGTGTTCCTGTTTCCGTTACTGGGTCCTGGAGTTTGTTCCACTGAACGAGGAGCCCCAAAGTGTCTGAGCATGTCCAGCTGGGCTGTTGGGACCTTCCAGGCCTCTTACCTGTATGCTGCCTGGTGACACCTGGGGGATTTCACGGGGACTGCCATGACACCTATGGGTCACAGTCTGGTCCTGACAGCCAACAGGCTCAGAAGCTTGATCTAGTGGTGACCAGGAAGGCAAGTACCAACATCCAAGGACACTGACTTCCATCCAGCCCAGGCGTCTTCCGTTCCGTCCCCTTGCCCCCCTCTCCTGTCTGCACCTGGTGGCCTGTTCTGTCTGTTCCTCCAGAGTGCCAGCTGCCCCACAGGCTCCCTCCAGGCTGAGTTCATGGTCCTGCCCTCTAGTGGCCAGAGCCGGCTTCCCAGGATAAGAGCCACCTAAGCTCCAGGGGCTTTCCAGGAAAAGTGTCCCTTGGAAAGGGTGTGGCCTTTTCACCATTCCCAGCGGCGCTAGAGGAATTAAAGACACACACACACACACAAATATTGAGGTGTGGAGCGGGAAATCAGGGGTCTCAGCCTTCAGAGCTGAGAGTCTCGAACAGAGATTTACCCATGTTTTTAGTAACAGCAAGCCAGTCATAAGCATTGTTTCTATAGATTATAGATTAATTAAAAGTATTCCTTACGGGAAACAAAGGGATGGGCCGAAATAAAGGGATGGGTTTGCCCAGTTATCTGCAGCAGGAGCATGTCCTTAAGGCACAGATGGCTCATGCTATTTATTGTTTCTGGTTTAGGAATGCCTTTAAGCGGTTTGCTGCCCCAGGTGGGCCAGGTGCTCCTTGCCCTCATTCCGGTAAATCCACAACCTTCTAGCATGGGTGTCATGGCCATCACGAACATGTCACAGTGCTGCAGAGATTTTGTTTATGGCCAGTTTTGGGGCCAGTTTATGGCCAGATTTTGGGGGGCCTGTTCCCAACAGCTCCCAACAGCACCCTAGAAGTGGCTTGAACTTTCCCCTCCCCAGAGCTCCACAGACAACACAGCCAGCAGAGGATACATTCCCTGTCATCCAGAAATGGGTTTTATTCTCAGCTGAGGGACAGCAGAACTGGTAGAGACTGTCAGGCCACACAGCTGCCTGCACAGCACCCCCATGCTTGGTAGCGGGCAGGAGGGATGGTGGGGGCTGGCTGTCCACAGGCTGGGCATGACAGGAGGCTCACTGGAGGTGGCGCACTGTGGAGGGGCAATGTCAGGGGACAGCTTTCTTTTGTTGGGCCACAAGACTCCACAGGGACAGCACACTGACTGATTCCCTGCACTAGAGGTGAGGCAGTTGGCCAGGTGTAGGTGTATGTGTGTGTGTGTGTGTGTGTGTATAAATACATATATATATAATCTATAAATATATATATACATATGAGTTTTTTTTTCTTTCTCTTTTTTTTTTTTTTTTTTTTGAGACGGAGTTTCGCTCTGTTGCCCAGGCTAGAGCGCAGTGGTATGATCTTGGCTCACTGCAACCTCTGCCTCCTGGGTTCAAGCAATTCTCCTGCCTCAGCCTGCCGAGTAGCTTGGACTACAGGCACCTGCCACCACACCCAGCTAATTTTTGTAATTTTAGTAGAGACGGGATTTCACCATATTGGCCAGGCTGGTCTCAAACTCCTGACCTTGTGATCTGCCTGCCTTGGCCTCCCAAAGTGCTGGGATTACAGGCGTGAGCCACCGCGCCCAGCCTATTTATAGATATTTATAGAACAGGGCAAGGGCACACCACAGAGAGGGCAGAAGTTTTCAGCGACAGTCACAGCTGGATGTGTCAGCTCTCCACTACAACAGACTAAGTCACAGATGTAGGGGGCTAGCTTTGGGGCTGGGGGAGCCACTGTCAAGTCACAGAACAGCCGCCCAGGCAGGCTTGGAAAGGGAGGTCTCTGAGAAGAGGAGGGATCTGTTTAGAGGTTGAAGTGGGGCCTGAGGCTCTCAGGATGGGACGGATTTGCCTGATCTGATTGGCTGGTAGTTGGAGAGCAAGCAGAGAGAAAACGGGAGAAAAGTGAGCAGACAGCTGGTGAGGCAAGCACAGAGCAGGGGCAAAGCCACAGCAGCTATGGGAGGGATGGGGAGGGGAGGGTGTGGGTGTGGGTATGGCAAGGTTCCTGGAAAAGAGGGGCTGGAAGGGAAAGGGGAGGAAGATGGAGGGAGGAGCCGGAGCTTCACAGCTAGGTCCTGGGGGCTGTGGTGGCCCTCCACACTCTACACACGCTGGCCTCTCCCCCTGCACCCAGGCAGTGCACCCACAGTTCAGACCAATGCTCAACGCCCTCCAGCTTCCCTCTTCTCTGGTCACCCTGTCTTCCAACCCACTGGCCCAGGGCCGCCTCTCATCTTGGGGAACCCCACACAACAGCCACCAGGCCTGAAAGAGAAAGAACACTGCTTGAACCGGGGTCGTGAAGCTAAAAGGGAAGGATGGCTGAAGGGTGCACCTGAGGCCCCTCTGGGTGGTCAGAAAGCCCAGGACCCTCTGAAGGGACCCTGGGGGAGGCAGGGAGAACAGGCAGCCGGATGCCACTGGCCATAGACTTATAAGTCTAAGAGGGGAGCCTCAGCTGGTTGGGGGGCTGCAGGTTGCATAGGTGAGACTGGGCCCTTCCTGCTGGTAAAAGCAGAAGAGGGAGAGTCCATGGCAGGGAAGGCAGGTGGACTCACACGGCGGAGCTCAGCTGGGCCAGCAGGCACTGTGGTCTCCTTGGCTGAATAGCATAGGTGACCCCTAGGAGCAACAGGCCAAGGTGCATGAGCCCGCTGGCTGGCGATAGTGCTTCAGCGGGAGCCAGGGACCCTGCCTTCAGTCACATGCTAGCAGCTATGACGGTACCTGGAAGGGAGGGAAGGGGGCTGTGTGTCCCTGCCTGGCCTGTGAGGTGTGTTCTGGGATGGCCATGTGTATGGGACTGTCAAGGTTTTATCCTAGATCACCACTGGATTGCCGACAGATAGAGGAGGTGGGACCCTGACTATCACCCCTGCTCTGCACTCCCAGGCTGGGAGCTGGATGCCCCTGCCCTGCCAGCATGACTCAGACTGCACGACAGGTGTGCCCAGGATGACGTTCGTAGGTCTCTGGCAGCCTCCGAGTCCAGCCACACACACAACCCCCTCCAAGATCCCAGCCCCTACACCATAAACCATGAGCTCTCTGCCCTCTCTGGTAGTTCCAGAAAGCACCCATGCCTGCCAGCTTGGGCACGGAGTCAGTTCCAAGAGACCCCAGGCTTAGCCATGGAGGCTGGTGGGCTGTGGGGCTGTGGGGTTCAGCCCTGGTACCTGCGTCCAGCCGGGACGCTCTGCACCTGCAGCCAGGAGTTGTCCACGGGACCCATAACCATGCTGATGGTGTTTGTGCTGATGTCACTGATGATGCTGAGTGCCTCCTTCAGCATGTGTTGCATGCGCAGCATCTCATCAAGCTGCTATGCCTGCTCTGCCAACTCCTCCATCAGTGCGTTCTGGTCCCCACATGAGTACAGGTTGGCCAGCAGCTCTGAGAATATGAACTCCTTGGTCCAGGAGTGGGCAAAAAGGGAAGGAGGTTGGGACCCAATGGCCTGTGCCACCTTGGCCGCCCCATCGGGCCCTGCTGGGACTGTGTGCTGGACTTGGAGCCCTGAGTATGGCTTTTCAGATGCGGCTTCTACACTGCTTAGACTCGAAGATCTGCCTCCCCACCACCTTTTTTCATTCAGATGAGGACACTGAGGTCCAGAGGAAAAGTCACCTGTCCAAGGTCACAGATCTGGGAGGGGACCTAGGACCTATGATGCCACCAGGACATCTGTCTACTCAGCTTTTCCTAAAATGTTTTTGGAGATAGGATCTCACTCTGTCGCCAGGCTGGAGTACAATGGGCGAGATCACCGCTCACTGCAGCCTCAACCTCCTGGGCTCAAAGCGATCCTCCAATGTCAGCCTGTCGAGTCACTAGGACTACAGGCACCAAGCCCAGCTATTTTTAAAAATTTTGTGTAGATAGCAGGTCTCACTATGTTGCCTAGGGTGGTCTCAAACTCTTGGGCTCAAGTGATCCTCCCGCCTTAGCCTTCCAAAGTGCTGGGATTACAGGCATGGGCCACTGTGCTCAGTCCCATGTTATATTTCTATGGGACAGCTCTGGTCTGGACGGTGCCTCCCTTCCTGGACCTGGTCTCATAGGGCTGGTTGGCGTTTCCCCCAGGCCAACATGGCCCCCTGCATCCCCAGTGCCACAGGAGCCCCTTTCCCCCATGAGGCGGTGCATGCATGTTGTTGATCATAATGTGCATGGTGGTCTCAGGCATGAGACCAACCATGAGGTCCAGTAAGGTCTTGTTGACAATGGCCATGTAGGAGTCCACCAGGTTCTGGGTGGTATCCATTTGCCGCTCCAGCAGTGGGGTCCGTGGGGTGCATGAAGCTGTCGGAGGCATTCTCCTCAGCCTTGCTGGCCTGCCATGGAGAACACAAGGGCATCAGGTGGCCAGGCCATGCAGCCAGGCTCCAGGAATCCCCAGGATCTCAGTCCCTTCAACGGTACCTGGAACACTGAGGCACAGAGAGAAGCAATTGGCCTGAACACACACCCAGCTCCCCAGAGGCTCTAGAGCCCAAGCCCCACCCTAGGGATTCTGAGCTAATTGGTTGGGGGACAGCCTGGGAGTTTTCAGAGCTCACCTGATGATGGCAACATGTAGCCGAAGTTGAGAAACACTGCCCTTTGCTGTCTCCATGTGTGTCTGCCTTGCTTTCCCCGTATTCCCCCAGGCTCCAGGCTCTGGGAGAACTACAAGAATTGAGAATTAGCCCTCCCACCCAGCCACTTTCCTCCCGTGCTGGGGAATCTCTGAGCCCTCTTTTTGGCTATAGGCCTCGATGTAAACTCATCAGCCCAGGGATCAGGAGGCAGAAGTGGGGCTTTTGGGAGAGAGGAGAGTGTGAGCTTTATAGTTACACAGACCTGCATTCACGTCCCAGCTCTGTGATTTTAGGAAAGGATCTGATTTGGTTACCCTGCAAAGTGGGGAAAGTTCCCCCTAGCAGGTGGGATCCTTTTGAGACTGAAATGAGAGAAAGCTGGGCAACAAGTGACTGCCTTCTGCCCCACCTCTGTGAGCCGGCCCTGTAGCATCTCCCTTGGTCCTCTGAGTTCTCAGCTTTAGCTCTCTTGCTTCTGCTCCTTCTCCTCACTCTCTCTGTGGCTAAGAGCC
Source organism: Theropithecus gelada (assembly GCF_003255815.1). Lineage (NCBI taxonomy): Eukaryota > Metazoa > Chordata > Mammalia > Primates > Cercopithecidae > Theropithecus > Theropithecus gelada. The sequence goes on from NC_037677.1 coordinate 19,481,770, forward strand.
CTGCTTTTCCTCACAGGTTAACCACCCTCCCCCGAGCTAAGTGACTCTCTTGCTAAATTCTGCAATGGCCTTGACTTACCAGTGGCCTGCCGGATCTGGCCCCTGCCTGCCTCTGCAGCCTCCTCTTGCTTTGCTTTTTCTCTCTCACTCTCTCACTCACCTCAGATCCCTGAGGCACTCTCCCACCTACTTCAGGACCTTTGCACATGCTGTTCTCTCTGCCAGAAGCACTTCTCTTTGACAGTGAATGCCTTCTCAAATATTCCTCATTTGGGGTGTTGACTGCCCACCCCATCAGATTAGGACCCTCAATATACCCTCCTATATCTCCTTACACCTTTTCAATGAAAACATTTTTGCTCATGTGATTTATGGTCATCTCCCTAACTAGACTGTAAGCTCCGTGACATTAAGGGCCAGGTTGGTTTTCGTTCACCATTGTAACCCCAATACTTAGCACTGTGCCTGACACAAACTAGGGGCCATTTGGACCAAGTGCATAGGCTGTGTAGGCTTGCAACCCCTGTGGAAGTGTATGGATAAACATGAGAGGTCTGGGTGCGGTGGCTCACGCCTGTAATCCCAGCACTTTGGGAGGCCAAGGCTGGTGGATCACCTGAGGTCAGGAGTTCGAGACCAACCTGGCCAACATGGTGAAACTCCATCTCTACTAAAAATGCAAAAAGTTAGCCAGGCATGGTGGTGGGTGCCTGTAATCACAGCTACTTGGGAGGCTGAGGCAGGAGAATTGCTTGAACCTGGAAGGCGGAGGTAAGCCGAGATCTCACCATTGCACTCCAGCCTGGGTGAGACAGCGAGACTCTGTCTCAAAAACAACCAACAACAAGAACAAAAAGCCACGAGAAACAGAATGACTGCCTCCCAGCATGGCTTGAGTGCCTATGGGGTGTGTCCAGGCAGGTATCACATGCTGGGTAGCATCAGAGGAGAGCCCTGCTTTTCTTTTACATGAGAAGGAAAGATTAGCGACAATGAACAGTCAGCTGTAGGATCATACAGTGTCTGCCCTGCCCCACTCAGGTCAGGGCCCCTGGGGACCAGGGACATGGGGCAGGGTGCAGGGGGTTGAGGGGGGCTTTTGGAGGAACAGCAGCGAGTCAGTTCATTCTTGGCCTGGGATGCTGCCTCTGCAAGCGTGGAAGGTCATATTTGCCACTCTCATGCTCAGCCTGTTGGGTGCCTTCTAACTTGAGCCTGTGTCACTTGCGGCACTTGGCATGTAAAAGATGCATTCCTGGTTTTCCAGCTTGGATCTCAAGGTAGGTGGAGGTTCGAGGTCTGAGGAGGATGAGTGTTTCAGTGGAGATGTCTGGATAACTTTTAGGAGAAGTATATCCCAAATATTGCAAAGAACATACACATACAAAAACTATTTGTGGTTTATCTGATATTGTAGGTTCACTGCCTATTTTATTTGCTCAATCTGGCAACCCTAATCCTGGGGCTTCCTCATTTCCCCATGTGCTGTTTTGCCCTCCCTTCATTACACCACACTTGGCTCTCAGGGTACAAAGAGGACTGAGACTTCCCGTCCCTCAGGGAACTCACAGTCTAACATAAGAGATAAGAATATGAACACAGATCACCAAAGCAATGCAAACTCTATTTCTGAGAATTTGGGAGCCCTTGTTGGAATAGGGACAGTTTTAGAATTTAAAAAAGATCACAGATCATGGAACAGAATAGGAAGTCCGGAAACAAATCTGAATTTTTATAAGAACATACTTTTTAGCATGTGATAAAGGTGGCGTTAACACCCCATTGAGCAAAGAATTATTCAATAAGTTTGAATAATTCATTAACTGCCTGGGAAAAAATCAAGTTAAAATTATTACTGCTTTAAACTTCATGCCAGAAACTAATTCCAGTGGTTGTAAAGATGTTAACAAATAAAACTATAAACATACTAACAAACTAAGAAATAACAAAAAAAGAAATGAGTATTTCCATGATCTTGGGGATTATGAAGGACTTTCTAAGCGTGATGCTCAGTACTGTACAGAAGGTATAAAGAAAAATTGTTCTATTCATCGTAAATGTGTTTTTCTCAATAATTTCTTCTGTCTTTTCATTTGTTTTTCTGGTGTTTCGTAACACACAGAAGTTTTGATTTTTATATAATTAAGTATATCAGTGTGAGTATTCCCACTATATGAAGGTACTCATCAACAAATGGGAAAAAGACAAACACAGTAATAGAAAAAAATGAGTCAAGGAAGTACACCGGCAATCAGAAAAGAAGAAATACAAACGGGCAATGAATATATAAAATAATATTTATCTAGTAATAATAAAAAAGAAAAAGCAAACTCAGTGTTAGTGAGTGTATTAGTCCATTCTCACATTGCTATAAAGAAATATCTGAGACTGGGGAATTTCTAAAGAAAAGAGGTTTAATTGGCTCACAGTTCCACAGGCTGTACGGGAAGCATGAGGCTGGCATCTGCTCAGCTTCTGGGAAGGCCTCAGGAAGCTTACAGTCATGGTGGAAGGCAATGGGGGAGTGAGACGTCTCACACGGTGGGAGCAGGAGCAAGAGTGAGGGGGCAGGTGCCACACTTTTAAATGACCAGATTTCATGATAACTCACTCACAATCATGCGGACAGTACCAAGGGGATGTTGCTAAACCATTCATGGGAAATCTGCCCCTGTGATCCAATTACTTCCCAGCCGGCCCTATCTCCAACATTAGGGATTAGAATTCAACATGAGATTTGGTGGGGACACATGAGATTTGGAAACCATGGATATGATTTTTCTCAATAAATTCTTCTGTCTTTTCATGTGTTTTTTCTGGTGTTTTGCAACACACAGAAGTTTTGATTTTTATATAATGAAGTATGTCAGTGTGGGTATTCCCACTTTATGAAGGTATTCCTCATGGTTTCCAAGCCATGTCCATGAGGGTTTGGAAAAATGAGCCTTTCATAACGGCTGTCTGAAGGTAAACTGGAGCAAATTTTCTAGAGAGCAATTTGTATTGAACATCTTAAATCTGACCAGTAACTTCTAGTATTTTATTATAAGGAAATAAAGTTGTACATCAGCTATGACTTACCTGCGGATATTGGCTACAATGCAGCTGATCATATTTTAAAAGCTGAAAATGATACAGATGTCTACAAATAAGGTATTAGTTGAATACATTAAGCACCATTCCCATTGTGAAACCCCATATGCAGGAGAGCCCAGGCTTGAAGCCATAGAATATTCCTCCCCTTGCTGGGCTTACAGCATCCCCCAGTTTCTGATATCCCTCAAATCTGTAATAAGGCATAAACAATATACCTTAGCTTGAAAACAAAACAAAACAGTACATCTTTGCATTAGGCCCTTCCTGCATTGCTATAAAAAAAAAAAAAAATCTGAGGCTGGGTAATTTACAAAGAAAAGAGGTTTAATTGGCTCATGGTTTTGCAGGCTGTACAGGACGCATGACACTGGCATCTGCTTCTGAGGAAGCCTCAGGGAGCTTACAATCATGACAGAAGGCAAAGGGGGAGCAGGCAAGTCACATGGAGCAAGCGGGAGCAAGATGGAGGGGAAGTGCCACATGCTTTTAAACAACCAGGTTTCAGAGAACACATCCAGTTATCACCAAGGGGATGGCGCTAAGACACTGATGAGGGATCCAGCCCCATGATCCAAACACCTTCCACCAGGCTGCACGGCCAGCCCTGGGGATGACATCTTAACATGGATTGGTGGGGACACAAATGCAAACCATATCAACCTTACAAAAATAAGCATTTATTTCATTTTAAACATTAAATGCAAAGTTTTCTTTTCTGGAAGATGCAGGCCAGTGAGCTAGAAGTAATACCTAATAACAGAATAGTTCTATAAAAAGAGCTACTTCTGGCTGGGTGTAGTGGCTCACGCCTGTAATCCCAATATTTTGGGAGGCCGAGGCAGGTGGATCACCTGAGTTCAGGAGGTCAAGACCAGCCTGGGCGACATGGTGAAAACCTGTCTCTATAAAAATACAAAAATTGGCCAGGCATGATGGCAGGTGCCTGTAATCCCAACTACTTGGGAGGCTAAGACAGAAGAATTGCTTGAACCCAGGAGGCGGAGGATGCAGTGAGCCAAGATTGCACTATTGCACTCCAGCCTGAGTGACAAAGCAAGACTGTCTAAAAAAAAAAAAAAAAAAAAAAAAGTAGCTACTGCCAGTGGCTGGAGAACATTTTATTCTGCTAAAGGGATTAAATATCCCCCACAAAAAATAAAAAGTCCTCACATCCATCCCCAAACTCATTGTTTACATAGGGCTTTCCTTGGAAGTGTCAAAATAAAATATACTTCTACCTAACTTCGAGATTCTTCAACATCCATGTGGGAGTGGCAGGACTCTGTGTGGCCTGAGGGTGGCCTTGAGTGTGTGTCCGAGTGGAAGGCCCAGGATCTGGGGACCAACCTGGGGTCAAATGGCACAGCCAACTTTTTTTTTTTGAAACAGAGTCTTGCTCGATTGCCAGGCTGGCAGGCAGTGGCACAATCTTCGCTCACTGCAACCTCTGCCTCCTGGGTTCAAGTGATTCTCCTGCCTCAGCCTCCCAAGTAGTTGGGATTACAGGTGCCCACCACCACACCTGGCTAATGTTTGTATTTTTAGTAGAGACAGGGTTTCACTATGTTGGCCAGGCTGGTCTCAAAATCCTGACCTTAGGTGATCCTCCTGCCTTGGCCTCCCAAAGTTCTGGGATTACAGGTGTGAGCCACCACACCCAGCCAGCACAGCCAACTTCTAATGAGGCCACCTTAGTTACTTACTGTCTCTGAGCCTCCGTGTTCTCATCCATGAAATGGGTTTAATCACCCAGAGTTGTTGAGATGATTAAAAAAGAAAATAGCTGCAAGGCAATAGCACCACGCTAACACAGAGCTGGCTAGTCAGTTCCAGTGCTGGTTTGTCCTCTCTCACACTCCGATTGCGAGGCCCCTTGCTTTCCTTTCGCCTCCAGCAGCAGTGTATACCCCCGGGGGGCTGCCTTCAGTTGCAGGTTTCTCTGCATTGTTTGGTATGTCCTTTTCCCAGGCACCCGAGCAAGGGCCACTGGTTACGACACAGGCACTGAGGAAGAGCCTTGAATCGAGGGCAGAGCTCTGACTTTAAGCTTTGACTCCCCAGGTGTGACCTATAGCCAGTCCTTGTCTGATCTGTGCCCCACTTTCTCATGTTCAAAATGAGAAGACTGAACCAGTCCTCTCCAATACCTTTCCTATGCCTTTAAGATGAGGTACGTACTTCTCACTTGGAGGAGGGGCTGGCAAAACCACTTGAATTTTAATTTGAATCGAGGCATATTGGCAGAGGTTGTAAAATGTCCTCACATGGTTCAAAGAAAAGATGATGCCCTGCTTGCTCCTGGTGCCCCTTTCAGAGGTTAAAAGCCTTTCCATTATTTTAACTTTGTTTGTTTGTTTGTTTTTTTCTGGAGACAGGGTCAAGCTCTGTTGCACAGGCTTAAGTGCAAGTGGCGCGATCTCGGCTCAGTGCAACCTTCGCCTCCCGGGTTCAAGTGATTCTCGTGCCTCAGCCTCCCAAGTAGCTGGGATTACAGGCGTGTCATCACGCCCAGCTAATTTTTTTTTTTTTTTTTGTATTTTTTAGTAGACACAAGGTTTCGCCATGTTAGCCAGGCTGGTCTCGAACTCCTGACATCAGCTGATCCACCCGCCTCAGCCTCCCAAAGTGCTGGGATTACAGGCATGAGCCACCGCCCCCGGGCTCTGGCTCTATTTTCATGACGCTATTTACAAGAGTACGTGGAGCGCTCCTTCTGTGGAGCTTCTCATTTGGTAAACTGTACCACTCTGGAAGTAAACCATGTCTGAAATCTCAGGCATCTTCTTTTCGGCTTCAATTTCCTTTCTTCCGCTAAAACCGAACTTCTTTCGCGTAGTTTGACCCTCGAGGCTTCCCATTTCTTTTGCCCCACCCCCACCCCCCGGGCGCATGCGCGAAAACACGCTGACCTTTCAGCTTCGCGCTCGTGCTTTTAACCATGGCGGTTCCCGGCGTGGGGCTCTTGACCCGTTTGCACCTGTCTGCCCAGAGAAGAACTCGAGTCCAGCGGCCTATCCTCAGACTTTTGAGTTGCCCAGGAACTGTGGCCGAAGACCTCAGGAGGAACGAGCAGCCTTCAGGGAGCGTGGAGACAGGTGATGGCGCCGTGGCCTCGGTTTGCTCTGTAGCTCCTTCCCACAGCGGGCGAGGAAGGGGAAAGAGTCTGGGATCACGGGGGAACACGTGGCCTGTGGAAACGGCCGTGGACCCTTTGGCAAGAGAGTGGGGCTGTGTCCTGTCCTCCTCTCCTCTGATCTGTCTAGGGGAACCCAGGGTCGCCGCTGTTGCTGAGGCGGAAGTGAGATGTGTGATGTTTCTTCGGGGCGACTCCTGTGTACAGTGATGGAATTGTTTAGACTTCCATGAAATTTAGATCAGGAACCCAGTTTGCTAGCACTTTACAGTTTGACGAAATAGTGTTCCCAGTGATAGTAATGCTACACATCTGAGCCAGTCGTTGCATCATTTACGTATATTTCTGATTTTGATACATTAAGTTGTTGCTGGAGGCCGAGTTACAGTGTAGCCTGATGGATCAAGAGGCTTCCTGGTTCCTAGACATGGGGTTCTGCCCAATAAAGTACTGCCGTTTACTTTATTCTTTTTGGCCATTTTGAACCAAATCAATCTGGTAACAGATTCACTACAACAGGCTGTTGTCCCGCGTTCGCTCTACATTTATGTGCTTCTTTGTGTATTGAGAAGCCAGTGTTATTGAACCTCTCTTGTGACTCAAGAGCTTGTGTATTCTATTTACAGTTCTTAAAACAATCTTGCAAGAAATATATCACTGTGTCCATTTTACAGATGTAGAAAATGGCTCAAAGAGGTAAATAGCTTAGGCAAGGTCACTAGCTCAGTTAATTTAGACGTTTAGTCAAATTATTAAACAAAATGTGTTGATTTCTACGATTCCTTGGAGCTATTTTTTTCCCTAAAATAAACTGGTGTCTTTATCAGACTGTATAAAAGACTTACATTGACAGGCAGTGAGAAATCTTTATAAAATACTTAATTGAAATATTGATTGGATTGTATTTAGTGGAAGCTACTTCTGTTGAAAATTTCTAAGTAACGCTGAAAATCTGAGTATGGATTCTGCCAAAAAAGCTATTGTAATTTAACATTTGTATGGGAGTTTATATTTGAGAGTGTGTTCATATGCACTTTGATACATGAAACAACCCCGTAGCCTAGGTGTGTAAGAAAATACTGTCATTCCATTTTATAGATGAGAGAACAGGGTAGTCCAACGGTAGCTTAAGTAGTTGAAGCTAAACTCAGCTATTCGGTGGCAAAAGTATAAAAAACCTACTTTTTTTTTTCTTTTCCGGGACGAAGTCTTCCTCTGTCACCCAGGCTGGAGTGCAATCACAAGATCTGGGCTCTGCAACCTCGGCCTCCCGGGTTCAAGTGATTCTCCTGCCTCAGCCTCCCGAGTAGCTGGGATTACAGGCACGTGGCACCACGCCTGGCTAATTTTTGTGTTTTTAGTAGAGATAGGGTTTCACCATGCCAGCCAGGCCGATCTTGAACTCCAGTACTCGGGTGATCTGCCTGCCTTGACCTCCTAAAGTGCTGGGATTACAGGCATGAGCCACCATACCCAGCCAGTAAAACCCACTTATAATTCCAAGGCTGTACTCTTCATTTACTGTAGCTTTGCTGTTTTTTTTTTTCTTTTTTAAGGAAATGTTTCATTTTGTATCATTAGAATAATATGACTAAATATTCAGGGATTCTTGCAGGAAATAACAAATAACAAAATGCTCATTTGGATGTCTTCACCATTTTAATAAAGGACAGGTAACTACACCTTATACTCACCTAGAAGCATGTAATTTTATAATTGGAAGGAAACTGAGAAATAATCCAGTTCAGTTTTTCATTCAGTGTGCAGATTCATTACCAAAACATTCCTAGTAACAGTTTATAGCAATAAGGAACATTGTTTCATAAATCAGTCAATTCCATTTTTGGTCAGGCTCTAATGGTTGAAAAATATTTATGGTGAGCTAAAATCTGTTAATTTCCCGTTTCCACATTGTTCAGTTTTGACATAGGTTTCGTGTGAGTAGTGGAAAGAGCTGTAGTAGAAAGAGAAAAAGTATGTAGTGTATTATTCAGGATTCTTTCTGATACAGGTAACAGAAAATAACTCAAAATAGGTCAGGAGATCGAGACCATCCTGGCTAACATGGTGAAACCCCGTCTCTACTAAGAAATACAAAAAATAGCCGGGCGTGGTGGCAGCGCCTGTAGTTCCAGCTACTCGGGAGGCTGAGGCCGGAGAATGGCGTGAACCCGGGAGGCGGAGCTTGCAGTGAGCTGAGATCTGGCCACTGCACTCCAGCCTGGGCGACAGCGCGAGACTCCGTCTCAAAAACAAAAAAAACAAAAAAAAACCAAAACTCAAAATAGCTTAAGTAGAAAAGGGAGACTATACCAATCTGTGTAACCAAACTCCGGAAAAAGACATATATTATACTTCAAGGTCAATTGGATTGACGTGGTCAGTGTGAGGTATTTTCATTTTCCTTAGCTATTTTTGGTGGCCTTACAGTCTTGGGCTCTACTACATGGGATGTTAATGGTGGGGGTGATGGTCACCAGCAGCTCCACGTTCACATGCTTGCAACTTCTGATTGATCACATGCCCACCCTTTGGATGAAGAGGAGGTGTCCAAAATAGTCTGATAATCCCTATCTCATGGGGCGGGGGATAAGTGTGACAGTTCCACCACAACCACATAGAGTGGTTTTTTACTCGCAGGGGTGTGCTGTTACCAGAACTGTTACCTGAACAGGTTTAGCTGTTGTTTGGATGCCAGCAGCCAAACAAACAACAGCTAAACTGCAGGAGGCTACCCAGCTTATTAGGTGTTTGACTTTGGGCAGTTTTTTCACCTGCGGTGATACCTACCCTGTCTATCTTAAAAGGTTATTGTGCGTTTCAGAAGAGTGACAGTGCTTGGAAAACTATTAAGAGAAGATGCTATGTATTATGTTTAAAGCCAGTGCTCAGCTCTCAGATTCTTATTATTTTTTTCCCAGACTGTAAATCCTCTTTTATTTGTAGTAACTGTGTATTAGAGTTTCTAGACTTTTTGTTATTCCTCTCTGGTTGCTGTCTGGCTTGTTAATATCTTTCATATCCATTACGTCCAGAGCAGAACATATACTCCATATGTGGCCTGATTAGTAAGTAGCAAAGAGGTGCTATTACCCCTTAAATTTGGATTTTTAAAAACATTTGTCTTAATAAGGCCTGAAGTTCTTTATATGAATTCATTCTCTTTCTATCCTCAATCCAGAAGTTAAGACATTCCTTTGATGCATCAAACTTTCAGGCCTCTTTTATAAAACTATGGTAGGTTAGTTTTTCCCCCATTATATGCATACATCTTTATTTTGTTTTTAATTCTAAATACAGGATGGTATTCCTTCTTTATTTTTATTTTTATTTTTATTTTGAGAAGGAGTCTGTCAGTAGCCCAGGCTGGAGTGCAGTGGTGCTATCTCGGCTCAGTGCAACCTCTGCCTCCAAGTGATAATCCCGTTGGGATTACAGGTGCGGTTACCACACTTGGCTTTTTTGTATTTTTAGTAGAGATGGGATTTCACCATGTTGGCCAGGCTGGTCTTGAACTTCTGACCTCAAGCGATCCACCCTTCCTGGCCTCCCAAAGTGCTGGGATTATAGGCATGAGCCACTGCACCTGGCCTATTCAGTCCTTTCTTAATGTTAGTTTGTGCTTACCATATTGTATTATCAAGAACATTGCACATTCAATCTGTGTTAAAATATTAGCACTTACTAGTTCTTCATTTTAATTTGTTATAGATTTGATAAACCTTTGGTGAGGCAATAAATTACCTCAACTTTCTGTTCCCACCTTCACAACTTTGTCATTGTGTCTACATCATTCTTAACCTACTGTTGTTTAAGGCTTTAGATTCTGCCTTTTTCATCTTCTCAAGCACAATGCTCCATTTTTTAAATGAAACTTTTCTATCTCATTCTCAAATGTAATCTCTGCTCTTTGCTGGCAGTCTACCTGCAGGGACGTATTTGCATAAATGTGCAGAGACATTGCATACAGATGACATTACAGTGTTGTTTATAATAGTGAAAAAGTGGTAAACCACCTAAATATTTATCAGTAGAGATTTGGCTAAACTATGATAAATACATATTTAAGAGTATGTAATTTTTAAAAGAAATAAAGTAAATATGTATCTTCTGATATGGGAAAATGTCCCCAGTATATTAAATATCTTACAACATGTTGCAGAATATATAGTAAGATTTCAGTTGTGTAAAAGATGTGTATCTATGGATACGAGCGTATATGTTTACATATACCTTGAAAATGTCTGAAAAGATAAGTACCACAACTTAATGGTTGGCTCTTAGGGTAAGAGGACTGGGAGAGGATTTATGCTTCTACTTTAGAAAATTCTACACTGTTTGGGTTGGGTGCCGTGGCTCACACTTGTAATCCTAGCTCTTTGGGAGGCCGAGGCAGGAAGATCACCTGAGGTCAGGAGTTCAAGATCAGCCAGGCCAACATAGTGAAACCCCTTCTCTACTAAAAATACAAAAATTAGCCTGGTGCAGTGGTATGTGCCTGTAATCCCAGCTACTCAGGAGGCTGAAGCAGGTGAATTGCTTGAACCCCAGAGGCAGAGATTGCGGTGAGCCGAGATCACACCACTGCACTCCAGCCTGGGCAACAGAGCGAGACTCTGTCTGAAAAATAAAAAATAAAAAGAAAAAAGAAAATTCTACACTGTTCGACTTTACTTTTGCATTAAGCAGTTGGACATCAGTTTAGACTCAGTAAAAAATCAGAGACAAGAGTGTGTAGGTGTCAGTCACAACTGAAAAAGTAGTAAGGTGGTCTAGGCAAAGCCTATAGCATAAGAGAAGGAAATAAGGACCACTTGGAGGAAGGACAGTTGGTAGACTGAGGTCTGATTGAAAAGAATAGTCTCTGTCCTCAATATGGAAAAAAGTATTTTTCCGTATTGTTAAATAAATATAACACTATGAATTACATTCTTTCATAGTTGTTAAAGTAAGGTAATACAGAGGTGGAAGAGATTCTGCCATGGGGAGTCAGAAGTCTTCACAGACCTGAGCAAGATTTGAAGGATGAATGGGAGTTTGCCAGACAGAAAATGAGAAGGTGGGCATTCCAACCAGAAGGAAGAAGACATAGATAGTTCAGAGCATGTGATAGTATTGTGTGTGTATAGTACCATATGTGAAAAGTGCAACAGAAAGAAATGGTATAAGTGACATGAAAGAGGGGAGATGGGACATGGTGCAAGCACTTTATAGTCATGCTATGGAGTTTAGATGTGATCTTAAAGGCACTGGGGAAATCATTAAAGGATTTAAGCAGAGAAGCCAAAGAATAAGACTTAAAAAAAAAAAAGACCATTTTATAAAGAACACTTTGGCAGTTATGTGGAGGATAGCTTGAGAAAAACAAAACTGGAGTGAATGAGACTAGTTTGGGAGTCAGATTATTGTGATACAGGCCTGAAATAAGAGATTGATGTTAAAGAATTGTCATTGGGAGTGGAGGTGAAGGTGCATAGTTAAAAGCTGTATTTTCAGGCTTGGTCTGGTGGTGTCATGCCTGTAATTTCAGCACTTTGGGAGTCCAAGGAGGGAGGATTGCTTGAGGTCAAGAGTTCAAGACCAGCCTGACCAACATGGGGAAACCCCGTCTCTACTAAACATACAAAAATTAGCTGGGCGTGGTGGCGCATGCCTGTAATCCCAGCTACTGGGGAGGTTGAGGCACGAGAATCACTTGAACCTGGGAGGCAGAGATTGCAGTGAGCCGGGAGTGTGCCACTGCACTCCAGCCTGAGTGACAGAGGGAGACCTTGTCTCTTTAAAGAAAAAAAATAATAAGATAGTGGGCTTGGAGTATTTCCTTGATCCATCAGTTTCATAGCCTTTTTGAAGAAAATGAGACTAAAAGTTTCTGCTGATTTCTATCCATCATTTACATTTTCTGTTCTATTTAATTTATTTGGAATTTTAAGGGTTTTGTTGTTGTTGTTGTTGTTTTAAGATAGAGTCTCCCTCTGTCACCCAGCCTGGAGTGCAATGGTGCAATCCCGGCTCACTGCAACCTCACGGGTTCAAGTGTTTCTCCTGTCGCAGCCTCCCAAGTAGCTGGGACTACAGGCACACGCCACCACGCCTGGCTAATTTGGCCAGGCTGGTCTCAACTCACGACCTCAGGTGATCCGCCTACCTCGACCTCCCAAAGTGCTGGGATTACAGGCGTGAGCCACCGCATCTGGCCTTGTTAAGGGTATTGATATCAGACTTGGTGGTTTATGATCTCTAGAGTCTACCATTCCAGACTTTTTAAAGAAACACCTTAAACTACTTAACTGGAAGTTAAAATCTTGGGGGAATTTAGTTGTTAACATTCAGGTTTGCGCTTTAATACTCTCTTAGAACTTGAATAATTTTTTTCTCTCTATGCTTAGTTCATTTGTTGGCCTTCCCATCATGGCTAGTGGGTTATTAATATTTAATTCTTGACTGTCACAATTTTTGTCTTGATTCCCTGTGATTGTAAAACTCCTAGCCTCTTTCTTTCGTTAGTGAAATTATCAATGAGCTCTTCATGGGCAGCAGCGAGGTTTTAAATTCTTTGATTTCCCTGATACAGAGCACATGATAGTTGGTAACTCATTGTTAATTGTTTGAGCCAGATCGAGACCCTTGAGAACGAAAAACGCCTTAATAGCTTACTTCAAAACACCAAATTTCCAAGCTCATTGTCTCGTTACAATCAGCCTTGTAATAATTTCTTTTAGTCTTTGGAATGTTACAATTTGCACAATTTTGTATGTGCTTATTTGTGTAAGTATTAAATAAGTGATTTTACTTTCCCGGTTTTGTTTTTAAAGTTTTGTGGAACTCCGTTTTCAGCACTTTGCATCAAGCGTAGTAAATCAAAACAGAGAAAGTGGGCAGTTTTAATAGTAGTCATGGGAGAGTAGCCAAACGAACACTGAAAGTGCAGTAATTCCACCTCATCTGTGTTTCCATTGTCCAAGTTTCAGTTCCTCACAGTCAACCGTGGTCCACAAATAGGTGAACACAGTACAATATGATATTTTGAGAGAGGGAGACCACATTCATATAACTTTTATTACAGTGTATTGTTAGAATTGTTCTATTTCATTATTAGTTGTTGTTAATCTCTCTGTCTCTTCTCTCTCTCTCTCTCTCTCTCTCTCTCTCTTTTGAGACAGAGTCTCGCTCTGTTGCCCAGGCTGGAATGCAGTGATGCAATCTCGGCTCACTGCAATGTCGGCTACCTGGTTTCAAGTGATTCTTCTGTCTCAGCCTCCCAAGTAGCTGGGACTACAGGCGTGCGCCACCATGCCCGGCTAATTTTTGTGTCTTTAGTACAGATGAGGTTTCACCATGTTGGCCAGGCTGATCTTGAACTGCTGACCTCAGGTGATCCACCCACCTCAGCCTCCCAAAGTGCTGGGATTACAGGCATAAGCCACCAAGCCTGGCCCATTGTTATTAATTGCTTACTGTGCCTAATTTATATATAGGATAAAACATTGTATATATAGGGCTTGGTAATATCCAAGGTTTTAGGTATTTACGGGCATCTTGGGACATAACCCCTGTGGGTAATGGGGGGACTACCGTAGTATAGTTTAACCCTTATAAAGGAAGAGAAAAAGAATAGATTAGGTGAAGTTGGTTTTAGTCCTATATAAAGTCTTTAAAACACATTACCAAAATATTTTAAAAATTTTATGTGTGTGCGTGTGGTGGAAATGTTTTTGTCTCATTCATAGGCTTTGAAGACAAGATTCCTAGAAAGAGATTCTCTGAGATGCAGAATGAAAGACGAGAACAGGCACAGCGGACTGTTTTAATACGTTGTCCAGAGAAAATCAGTGAAAACAAGTTTCTTAAATATTTATCCCAACATGGACCTATTAATAATCATTTCTTCTATGAAAGCTTTGTAAGTATTTGAAAAACAATCTAACTTAACGTTTATGCTTTTCAAGGGTGGAGGTCTCCATTAGTTGTTCTTTGCTGTTGCCTTTTGCAATATGATAGTTACGTTCTCTTTGATATACTGCACCTTCCTTATCTGGATTTCTTTAATGAGTTTTGTTTTCCATATGAGACTACAAATTCTTATAGCAGTATTTTAGGATTATAAGTCATTTATGACTGGTTTCATTATTTGGATGCTTAATTTTAAGAGACGGGGTCCAACTCTGTTGCCTGTGCTGCAGTGTGGTGGCTGTTGGCAGATAGGATCATAGTGCACTACAGCCTTGACTCCTAGGCTCAGGTGATCCTCCTGCCTCTGGAGTAGCTGGGACTACAGTCCTGCACCTCCACGCCCAGCTTGAATACTTTAGAGAGTCCCTTTAACTTGTGGATGAAGGCCAGTGGGAGGGGATCTTTGTTTTGCCTTTGGGTTTTTCTGCTTCATTCTTTTCAGTCTCTTCAGCTTCTCTTAACTAACATCGTTTTAAGGTTCCTTTTCTTTTCTTTCTTTCTTTTTTTTTTTTTTTTTTTTTGAGATAGAGTCACTCTGTCGCCCAGGCTGGAGTGCAGTGGCATGATCTCGGGTCATTGCAACCTCTGTCTTCTGGGTTCAAGCGATTCTTCTGCCTCAGCCTCCCAATTAGCTGGACTTACAGACACCTGCCACCACTTTTAGCTAATTTTTGTATTTTTAGTAGAGGCAGGGTTTCACCATGTTGGCCAGGCTGGTCTCGAACTGCTGACCTCAGGTAATCTGCCCACCTCTACCTCCCAAAGTGCTGGAATTACAGGTGTGAGCCACTGTGCCCGGCCCAGTGTTCCTTTTCTTAATCTACTTAAATTGAATAAAACTAATGCTGTGTTAGAATCATATCATTTGTAAATTTTAAAAACTTGATATTTTGTAGCATTATAATTGTTTTAAAATATGAGCTAAAATAGTATGTTAGATATATTGTGAAATGTGTTCTGTTTTTTCTTATGTTTTTGGTATAGGGTCTCTATGCTGTTGTAGAATTTTGCCGAAAGGAAAGTGTAGGTTCACTGCAAAATGGAACTCGTACTCCAAGCGTGGCCATGGAGACTGCAATTCCATTCAGATCACGTTTCCTCAGTCTGAAGTTGAAAAACCAGACTTCTGAACAGTCATGCATACAGTCGAGTAATCAGTTGCCACCTTCAAACAGGAAGCTCTTTGAATTACTTTGTTATGCAGAAAGTGTAAGTTTTTAGGTATACTTCAACTTTGAGAAATATGCATTTTTTTAATGAACAATAAAGATTCGTATAAAATATTCAAGTTACATTATTGTTTAATGGATATAGATCTTCAGTTTTACAAGGTGAAAAGAGTTACGGAGATGAATCGTGGTGGTGGATGCATAATGAGATGAAAGAGTTTTTCTATTTCTAGCTTTCTAAGAATGTCATCATGCTCAACACATTGAGTAGATGTTGAGTTTTGACATTTGAGATTATCTTGATGACTGGCATATAATCTTGCAATTATATATGGTTTTTCTCCTGATGACTTTTCTTTCCCCTCCTAATGTCTTAATGTAGTGAATTGTAGATTCACTGTAGATTTCCTCATGTCAAGTCATTCTTGCATTCACAGAATAAACCCTATTTAGTCAAGGTGTATTTAAAAAAATGCATTATTACATTTGTTGTGCTAATATTTTTATTACAATTTTAATATTTCTATAAATAAATGGGATTGTATTTAAAAAATTCAAACTGCAGGATATGTTGAATGAAAAGTGATAGTAATCCTTGTCTGCTCCTTCCCCGCCATGCCCCATTTGTACTCACAGGTAACCACGTTCTTCTGAAGTTTTGGGCCTTTTGTTTTTTTTGTTTTTTTTTTTTTGAGACGGAGTCTCGCTCTGTCGCCCAGGCTGGAGTGCAGTGGCCAGATCTCAGCTCACTGCAAGCTCTGACTCCCGGGTTCACGCCATTCTCCGGCCTCAGCCTCCCGAGTAGCTGGGACTACAGGCGCCCGCCACCACGCCCAGCTAATATTTTGTATTTTTTAGTAGAGACGGGGTTTCACCGTGTTAGCCAGGGTGGTCTTGATCTCCTGACCTCGTGATCCACCCATCTCAGCCTCCCAAAGTGCTGGGATTACAGGCCTGAGCCACCGCGCCCGGCCAGTTTTGGGCCTTTTGAACAATTTAGGTTTTCTTTCTGTTTCCAGCATAATGACATAAAATTGTACATGATTTTCTGTCAATTTTAAAATGTCTTCTTTCTGATTCTCTCTCTCTCTTTTTTATTTTGAGACGGAGTCTCCCTCTGTTGCCCAGGCTAGAGTGCAGTGGCATGGTCTTGGCTCACTGCAACCTCCTCCCTGGTTCAAGCAGTTCTCATGCTTCAGCCACCCGAGTAGCTGGGACTATAGGCACGCACCACCATGCCCAGCTAACTTTTGTATTTTTAGCAGTGACGGGGTTTCACCACTTTGGCCATGCTGATCTCGAACTCCTGACCTCAGGTGATCTGCCCACTTCGGCCTCCCAAAGTGCTGGGATTATAGGCGTGAGCCAGCATGCCAGGCCCAAGATTCTGTCTCTTTTCTCTGTTCAAATATTGTTTGTATTTGTCTTGGTGGGTTTTTTTTGTTTTTTGTTTTTGTTTTTTTAGACAGACTCTTGCTCTGTCGCCCAGACTGGAGTGCAGTGGCGCGATCTCAGCTCACTTCAAGCTCTGCCTCCCAGGTTCACGCCATTCTCCTGCCTCAGCTTCCCAAGTAGCTGGGACTACAGGTGCCCGCCACCATGCCTGTCTAATTTTTTGTATTTTTAGTAGAGACGGGATTGCACTGTGTTAGCCAGGATGGTCTCAATCTCCTGACCTCGTGATCTGCCCGCCGCGGCCTCCCAAAGTGCTGGGATTACAGGCGTGAGCCACTGCGCCCCACCTGTCTTGGTGTTTCTTACTTAGACTTGCCAGACCTTGCTAGTCTTTCCAAAGAATCTACTCATGGCTTTATTTATCAAAATACTATTTTCAAGGTTTACTTTTCTAATAAGAAAATTTTTGTTTCTAGTCTATTTCTCTTTCTTTTATTATTATTATTATTATTATTATTATTATTATTATTATTGAGACAGAGTTTCGCTCTTGTTGCCCAGGCTGGAGTGCAGAGGCATGATCTTGGCTCACTGCAACCTCCACCTCCCAGGTTCAAGCAATTCTCCTGCCTCAGCCCCCCAAGTAGCAGGGATTACAAGCATGCGCCACCACACCTGGCTAATTTTTTGTGTTTTTAGTAGATTCGGGGTTTCACTATGTTGGCCAGGCTGGTCTCGAACTGATCTCATGTGATCTGCCTGCCTTGGCCTCCCAAATTGCTAAGATTATAGGCATGAGCCACCAAGCCTGGCCTCTTTTATTATTTTTGAGTTGAATGCTTAGTTCAGTTATTTTGTTTTGTTTTGTTTTGTTTTATTTTATTGTGTTTTATTTTATTTTATTTGATACGGAGTCTTGCTCTGTTGCCCAGGCTGGAGTGCAGTGGTGCAGTCTCAGCTCACTGTAGCCTCAAACTCCTGGACTCAAGTGACCCTCCCACCTCAGCCTCCTGAGTAGCTGGGACTACAGATGCATTCCACCACGCCCAGCTAGTTTTTGAATTTTTTTTGGTAGAGTCAGGGTTTCATCATGTTGCCCAGGTTGGTCTCAAACTCCTGAGCTCAAGCAATCCTCCCGCCTTGGCCTCCCAATGGATTATAGGTGTGAGCTACTGTGCCCAGCCATTTGATATTTTCAATGTTGGTTTCAAGTAAGAGCATTTGAAGCTTTTTTCCACTTCAGATACTCCAGTACACAGTTTCAGTATGTGATCGTTTTAATGCCAGTCTTCTAATGGATAGACAGGATTGTTATTCTGAGAAACTGAGAGGTCTTGAGCCTTCATTACTTGAATATTTCTAGTTTTTCTTGACCTTTAACATTGGTCTTTCATCCCCTTGGGTTTAAAATGTCTAACATGTGGTTTTAACCTCTTCTGGAGTACTTTACTACTTTCATTTTCTTAAAACAATACTTTATACTCAAAGCTTACAAAGTTTTAATTCTAGCCGACTTTTATTTTGCTAGTGGCATTCCTCAGAGCTTTTTAAAAATTTTAAAATATTATATCATTTATTTCTTTAATGAAATAGAGACGAGGTCCTGCTGTGTTGCTCAGGCTAGTCTCAAACTCCTGGCCTTGTGATGCGCCTCAGCCTCCCAAAGTATTGGAATTACAGGCATGAGCCACTGTGCCTGGCATCCTCAGTGGTTTTTTAAGAGTATTTTTTTTACTCCACTTTTAAGACTGAACAAGAAAATGTTGCATATTTCTATTTTTTTTGAGGCAGAGTCTTGCTGTTGTTGCCCAGGCTGGAGTGCAATGGTGCGTTTTTGGCTCACCACAACCTTTGCCTCCTGGGTTCAAGCGATTCTCCTGCCTCAGCCTCCTGAGTAGCTGGGATTACAGGCATGTGCCACCACACCCGGCTTATTTTATATTTTTAGTAGAGATTGGGTTTCTCCGTGTTGGTCAGGCTGGTCGCAAACTTCCGGCCTCAGGTGATCCACCTGCCTCAGCCTCCCAGAGTGCAGGGATTACAGGTGTGAGCCACCGCGCCAGGCTTTGCATATTTCTAGGTTAGGTCTCCAAAGCCACTAAATCTTTCAAAGTAAAATGGTAACTCTTTTATATGACCTGTACTTTTTCTCTATTTTGTTGGTTTTGTTTCGGCTAGCTAGATAGACGATCAGCTGAACACTCTCTTGAAGGAGTTCCAGCTAACAGAGGAGAACACTAAGCTCCGATATCTCACCTGTTCTCTCATTGAAGACATAGCCGCCGCATATTTTCCGGACTGCGTAGTCAGACCCTTTGGCTCCTCAGTCAATACTTTCGGGAAGTTAGGGTGTGATTTGGACATGTTTTTGGATCTAGATGAAACCCGAAACCTCAGCACTCACAAGGTAAGTGTGTTTCTCTTGACCACTATAATCATTTAAAGTTAAGAAAGTAGAAAAAGAAAAATCTTTGAACTTCATAAAATAAAACTGTTGATTTCTAAACTTATTAAACATTGTCGTTAAAGAATAAGGTATATTTGTTATTGAGTCTTTGGAATTGTAAAGTCTTTCTTTGTATTGTTCTTTGTGATCATTTTTGTGAATATTCTGTACATATGCAATCAGAGAGTTAATTCTTTTCAAGGGTTCAGAAATTTTTCAGTTAGGTCTAAGTTGCCTATTTTGTTATTCAATTATGTATCTTAACTAATTTTTTCTTTTTAACCTCGTAATCTAGTTACTGAGATGTTTTTACATCTCATGATTCTTGGTTTTGTTAATTTCTTTTTAAAATTCTTTTGATTTTTGTTTTATCCAAAGGCTATATTAGCTACATACAGGTACATGATTATTATATTTCCTTATTGGACTGTTTTGTTGTATCCCTCACACCTGCTTTTTTCATTTCTATAAATGCTTTTGTCTTAAGTTCTATTTTATTTGTTAATATGGCCACTTGATATTTGTCTCACATCTTCTGTTTCTTTATTTTCAGCCTTTATATATGTTATTTTAGTTTGGGCGTATCTCTTATAAATAGCAGTATGCTTTTACTCCAGTCTATCAGTCTTTGAGTTCAATGTTTATTGTTACTACTGATCATTCTTAGACTAATTTCTCCTGTTTTATTTTTTATTTCCTATTTTCTGTGCTTTTGCTTTTCACTGTTTTTTTTTTTTTTTTTTCTGAGGCGGAGTCTCGCTCTGTTGCCTAGGCTGGAGTGCAGTGGTGTAATGTGGGCTCACTGCAACCTCCACCTCCCAGGTTCAAGTGATTGTCCTGCCTCAACCTCCTGAGTAGCTGGGATTACAGGTGCTTGCTACCACACCTAGCTGATTTTTGTAGTTTTTTAGTAGAGATGGGGTTTTACATCCTTGGTCAGGCTGGTTTCAAACTCCTGACCTCAGGTGATCTACCCCCCTTGGCCTCCTAAAGTGCTGGGATTGCAGGCATGAGCCACCATGCCCAGCAACTTTTCACTTTCTTTCTTCCTTTTATTAGATTACTCCTACTTTATTCCTGTACTTCCTTCTTACCCCTTTTTTTTCTCTTGCAAGTTTGGATATTATTTCTTCCATTTATGTTCTCTTTAGCATGCATGTCTAACGGTAAAAGTAACCAGTATCTCTTCCATCCTCCCAAACGATATAAAGGACGCCTTAATTTAATTACACTGTTGAAAAAGCTATTTATTTATTTTTTATTTTATTGTTTTTTATTATTATAATTTAAGTTCTAGGGTACATGTGCACAACGTGCAGGTTTGTTACATATGTATACGTGTGCCATGTTGGTGTGCTGCACCCATTAACTCATCATTTACATTAGGTACGTCTCCTAATGCTATCCCTCCCACCTCCCTCCACTGCACAACAGGCCCCGGTGTATGATGTTCCTCTTCCTGTGTCCAGGTGTTCTCATTGTTTATTTCCCACCTATGAGTGAGAACATGTGGTGTTTGGTTTTCTGTCCTTGCAATAGTTTGCTGAGAATGATGGTTTCCAGCTTCATCCATGTCCCTACAAAGGACATGAACTCATCCTATTTTTATTTTTATTTTTTTGTTGGAGACGGAGTCTCTTGCTCTGTTGCCCAGGCTGGAATACAGTGACATGATTTCAGCGCACTGCAACTTCCGCCTCCCGGGTTCAAACAATTCTCCTGTCTCAGCCTCCCAAGTAGCTGGGACTGCAGGCAGATCCCACCATGCCTGGCTAATTTTTGTGTTTTAGTAGAGACAGGGATTCACCGTATTGGTCAGGCTGGTCTTGAACTCCTGACCTCAGGTGATCCACCCACCTCAGCCTCCCAAAGTGCTGGGATTATAGGTGTGACTCACCACACCCAGCCAAGGCTATGTGTTTTTATACAATGTTTATTTTCTATGGCTCTATCTTTCCTTACATCTTTCAAACTAGTAATGAACATCAGTCTTTATGTGGATGTCCAGTTGATACTTCAAACAATGTTTTGAAACAGCTTATGTTCATCTTCCTACAAATGTGCTAAGTTCTTATAACAGTTCTGTATGTTTCACATGTTAATTAATGGCATTTTAGCTTTGCTAACCATCTTTTAATTCTGCTTCTAAGTTGTTATCTTTTGTATTCATAATTTCACAGTCCCTTATAAACTCTCACTTAGATTATTATAACTACATTCCTTGTGTCATGCCTTGGTATTTCAACCTTCAGTCTTTGTTGGAGTTACCTTCACTCACAGTTTGAATTTTCCCACAAACTTAGAATGCTTCTTTTCTTTAGCATAGTATTGAAATCCTCTGTCTCTTAATTAATTTTAGTCATCATTTCTCATTATATATTGTTACATAGCCAATTTTCCAACCACATTGTTTTTGTTTTTCTTTTTTTAAGACAGAGCTTTGTTCTGTCACCCAGGCTGGAGTGCAGTGGCATGATCTTGGCCCACTGCAATCTCTGCCTCCTGGGTTCAAGCAATTCTCCTGTCTCAGCCTCATGTGTAGCTGGTGGGCGCATGCCACCACTCCCAGCTAATTTTTGTATTTTTAATAGAGATGGGGTATCGCCATGTTGGCCGGGCTGGTCCGGAACTCCTGACTTCAGGTGATCCACACACTTCAGCCTCCCAAAGTGCTGGGATTACAGGCTTGAGCCACCATGCCCGGCCCCAACCACATTGTTTAATTAACATTTCCAGTAATAGAAGGCACTTGTAAATATCGTAATGATCAAACAGTTGTTCTGTGCCTTCACTCAGGAGTGCACCTTCCCTCCATTCCCCAACTGTCATTCTTAACACAGCTTTCAAGGTCTGGTTCTAATTCTACCTTCTTGAAACCACCCTTAATTTTTTTCTCCACTCTAGCCAAAAGTAATCACTCCTTTTTTGTAGTATCTTGCTGGTATTTCTATCTGTCTTCAAATTTCTTCTGTCATGTTTAGTGAGTAGCTGATGTGTATGTCTCCCGCTATATCATAAACTTGGGCAGATAGGAATCATGTCTGTTCATATACTTGTTCCACAGTACTGTGTACTTAATTTGCTCACCATATGCTTATTGAATTGAAACTAGCCAGGAGTAGGAAAGAGATAAAAATTAAATGGGTCAGTTTTATTATTATTATTATTATTATTACTATTTTGAGATGAGATCTTTTTCGCCCAGGCTAAAGTGCAATGGCATGATCTCAGCTCGCTGCAACCTCTGCCTCCTGGGCTCAAGCAATTCTCCTGCCTCACCCTCCTGAGTAATTGGAACTACAGGCTTACACCGCTGCTCCCAGCTAATTTTTTTTAGAGATAGTGTTTCACCATGTTGCCCAGGGTGGTCTCGAACTCCTGAGTTCAAGTGACCCACCCACCTTGGCCTCCCCAAGTGCTGGGATCACAGGGATTATAGGCGTGAGCCACCGCACCCAGCCTGGATCAGATTAAGACTAACATGTACTTGAAAATGTATTAAGTTCCTGGCAGGGGCACTTCAATTACGTTAAGCTGTCTTAAATAAAGGACTAACTGAATAATCAAGGAGCATAACAGTGTGTTGTAATGGTTTAAAAAGCCTGGGTTCTGGCACCAAGCTGCAGAATTTTAATTCTACTTACTAGTAATGTGATCCTGGGTAAGTTATTTACCTTCTCTCTGCCTCAATTGTCCTAACTATAAAATTGGAATGGTGTTATAGCACATATCTCATACAATGTTTGAGAGGATTTATTGAGTTAGTATGTGTGAAGCATTTAGAACAGTGCTTATGGCACATAGTAAGTGTTCAAATGTTGACCACCATCAGCAGCAATTTAATTTTACTGTTATGTAAGTGGGAAGCAAAATTTTTTCTTTGGTGGAAACGGGGAGGAGTTAGAAACTTACTTCTTCTTTTTTTAAATTTATTTTTATTTTTATTTTTTGTTGACATGGGGTTTCACCATGGTACCCAGGATAGTTTCAAATACCTGAGCTACGATCCGCCTGCCTCAGCCTCCCAAAGTGCTGCGATGATAGGTGTGAGCCACTGCACCTGGTGTGAGCCACTGCACCTGGCCTAGAAACTTTTAGTTGAGTCTTATTACTCTTAGATTTCTGAGGTATAGAGGTATTTAGAAAAAGATGTTTTAAAGACAGTGCTCCAGTCTTACTAAACAATTTGGCATTTTCGGCCAGGCACAGTGGCTCAAGCCTGTAACCTAGCACTTTGGGAGGCCAAGGTGGGTGGATCACCTGAGGTCAGGAGTTCGAGACCAGCCTGGCCAATGTGGTGAAACCCTGTCTCTACTAAAAATACAAAACTGGGCGTGGTGGCGGGCACCTGTAATCCCAGATACTCAGGAGGCTGAGGCAGGAGAATTGCTTGAACCCAGGGTGGACAGAGGTTGCAGTGAGCCGAGATTACGCCACCTCACTCCAGCCTGGGCGAAAGAGCAAGACTCTGTCACACACACACAAAAATAACCAGAATTTGGCATTTTGTATGTTGGTTTAAATTAGGAAAGTGTTGTTCTGAACATACATGTGCTTATTTAAAGTTTTTTTGGAAATATGTTTTTGTTCAAGATTATAATAGCTTTGCTAGTAAAAATATTAAAAATAAAATACAATTAAAAAATATAAGCACCTTACATTCATCAGATTCATTAAAACTTCTTTGACTACTTTCTGCATTCATGAGCTCTTCTCTTACCTTTTGGTTCTTTGGTATCTTTTTGCACTACACCTTGCTTTATAATTCTTTGTGTGTGTGTTTTATTCCTCAACCCAATCTGAGGGGAGTTAGGAAGAGTGTGTTAGACTTTTTTGCATGTCTTATGGCACTATGTATGATATCCTATGCACAATAGGGACTGAAATTATTTGCTAATGAATAAATGAAAGTTACTTACGGCTGGGCATGGTGGCTCACGCCTGTAATCCCATCACTTTGGGAAAAGGCCAAGGTGGGCGGATCTCCTGAGGTCAGGAGTTCAAGGCCAGCCTGGTCAACATGGTGAAACCCCCTCTCCACAAAAATACGAAAATTAGCCGGGTATGATGGCAGGTGCCTGTAATCCCAGCCGTTCGGAAGGCTGAGGGCAGGAGAATTGCTTGAATCCGGGAGGCGGGGTTGTAGTGAGCCGAGATTGCGCTGCTACACTCCAGCCTGGGCGACAGAGCAAGACTCCATCTCAAAAAAAAGAAAGGAAAAAAAAAAAGAAGGAAAGTTACTCGCTAACTGAAATAGTAATTTTAATGTTCATAAAATGTTTGGTGTGTAAAAGTTGCTTACATGTGAAATATGTCACCTGACGTATCACAAAGATTATGTTAGCACAAAATACTAAACTAAAATCTGCCTTTGGTCTTTCCTTCAGTTTTGCTTTTTCTTACAGGGTTCTATATCTTAGAGGACTTAGGTAATAAAAGTAATAATTAAATGCCTAAGTCTTGAGTACTGCTTTCTGTTATCTGAATGATTGCTGTAGACAGTATGCTTCTGTTTTTTCTTTATCAGATGATTTGCTAATAGATAGTGCTATAGGAATAGCACATATTAATAGGAATTATTTATGGATCTGTCTCTGAAGAGTTTTTCTAGTTTTTATTTATTTAATAGAGGACAGTCATTTTTGAGAATATCTTTCCTTTGCTCATAATAAGTATAATTTTCACCTAAATTTTACCTGAAAGCAGTGTTTTATTTCTGTATTGAGTCCATTGTGATTCTTCGTGGCTTGCATTTTTAGTCAGGTTAGGCTTAGTGATGCTTTGGTAACAACCCTCGTATCTCTCAGATCTCAGTGGCTTGCCACATCACCTGTTTATCTGTGGCTGAGGTTATATGTCACAGCAGGTCAGCAGGGGCACTCTGTAGTTCAAGCACCCAGGCTGACCAGTGTTTCATCTCCACCTGCACACCATCACTGAACAGTGGAAAGGCAAAGTGAAGAATTGAGCATTGGCTCTTGAAGTTTCTGCCTGGAAGTGATACTTAAAACCCTGCTCACATTTCACTGGCCAAAGCAAATCACATGACTTTGATTAACCTTAGAGGGGCAAGAACATGGAATCTTCCAAATGCCGAGAAAGGTGATACAGAACATTTGGTGAGCAGCTTCAATAACTACCGCACTCCTACTCATGGTTCACAGTTCACCAGTTTCCTGCACCTGGTTCCATTATTCAGAGCTGTTTCTTTTTGTCATTTTCACTTCTGTTACCTCAAGGATTTTATTCTCTCATTTATAGTACTTAATTTAAAAAATCTCTATCACCTTTCTTCTGAGTGATTCTAATCCTTCTGTTGCTTCTGAGATTGAGTCCACCATGACTCCTCCTGATGTAGTCTAATACTGCTTTCTCAGCTGACCTCCTTTTGCCTTCCTGACCCCAAATCCGTCTTTGCTTTTGTTGGGATTCCTATTCCTAACATAAATTGTGTGTGTTTGTATTTTAAAATAGAATGGACAGGGAAATAGGTTATGAAGGTAAATTATAACAAAATGGCTAAGGAAGAATCTTGAAATTTTAATTTTTAAAGGAAATTTATTTTTAGTCCTTTTAATATAAAAATCAATGACAAATCAATAGAGAAAATACCACGTTTATTTGTAGGAATTGTATACAGTTTTTTTTTCTGATTATAAAGTGATACAGAAATATATAATGTAAGTATCTCTGATGGTCCCACTGCCTCCAGAGATAACCTGGCAAATAATTTAATATATTCTGGATTTTTTTCCTTTGTGTATATAAATTTTTTTTTTAAGAAGAAACCCAGAACATAATCTTTACAGATAATAACTTTATCTACACAAATTATAACTTCATTTTTTTCCCCATTAGTAGTGTCTTGGCAGTTCAATCTACTGTATCACCCTCAGTGGCTGCAAAATACTCCATTGAATGGGTGTACCATAATTTATTTAACTAGTACTCTTTTTGTTAGATAATGAGGGTGGTATCTTTTTTTTTTTTTTTCCTCTTTCAGTGAAGGTGCCAAATCCTAGGCACTAGACCACTAGGGAACTTTTCCCCTCTTTATTGCCAACTATATGTTAGTGAATATTCTTTGATTATACATAACAGAAATAACAGGAACTAGCTTAAACAAATAAAGAAGTAGAGGAGGCATCATAGAACCCAGGGCCAGGAATATGGATGAGTCTTAGGAAAAGACTAGAAGTAGGAAGTGTAAACCATCAAGAACCCAGGAAGTGGCTGGGCCCAGTGCTTCATGCCTGTAATCATAGCACTTTGGGAGGCTCAGCGGGAGGATCATTTGAGCTTAGAAGTTCAAGACCAGCCTGGGCAACATAGGCTGAGTGAGACCGCATCTCTACTAAAAATAAAAAAATTAGCCAGGTGTGCTGGTGTGTACCTGTAGTTCCAGCTACTCTGAAGGTTGAGGCTGGAGGATTGCTTGAGTCTAGGAGGTTGAGGCTGCAGTGAGCTATGGTTGCACCACTGCACTCCAGCCTGGGTGGCAGAGTGATACCTTCTTTTTTGTTTTTTTTTTTTTTTTTGGATTCTCACTCTGTCACCCAGTCTGGAGTGCAGGGGCACGATCTCGGCTTACTGCAACCTTGACCTCCTGCGTTCAAGCTATTCTCCTGCTTCAGCCTCCCAAGTAACGGGGACTACAGGCATGTACCATCACACCTGGCTGATTTTTTTGTATTTTTAGTAGAGACGAGGTTTCACCATGTTGGCCAGACTGATCTGAAACTCCTGACCTCAAGTGATCCACCTGCCTCGGCCTCCCAAAGTGTTGGGACTACAGCCACCACAGGCAGCCTATGATACCCTGTTTCAAAAACAACAACAAAACAACCTAGGATATGTTCTGTTTCTGTCTACATGTTTTTGCTTCATTTATTGCTTTCTCTCTGTCCTTAACTCCTTCCTCCCCACCCCCACTAATTTCTTTTCTTTTTCATGCTTGTATAGATATGGCTGCCCCAAAGCTTCTGAGTTAGATATTTTAGCCACATGGTTGCCTCTGAACTTTAATTCCGGTTCCCAGTAACCAGTTCCCAGAAGAGATCTCCAAATCAATGTGGGGTACACTCCTATAGTGCTTAGATCAGCTGTCTTTGCCCAGTCCATTCAGCCGGAATGAAGGGGGTAGATGTCCATGATAAACATTGTTGCAGCCTTCATCCTTTTAGGAGGAATGAATTCTAGAAGAGGGAATAGTAGTTGATAGGGAACCTTATTAAACTAGATACAGCTCCCAAAAGGTGTATACCACATGAATAGTACTGCAGTGAGTGAACGTCTTTGTGAATTGGCTCATTTATGCAGATATTCCTTTGACATAATTTCTAACCATTTTAATAGTTAGCTAGTGTATACAAGTTTCAGTAGATATGGACAAGTTCTTTAAGAAGTATGTCCCTTGTTTACACTCCCGTCAACAGTGTATACATGTTTTCCTGTACCTGTTAGTTGTGGTCACCAACCTGTTTGTCTTTGCTGAGCTGAAAAATAAAAAATCTAATTGCTGTTTTAATTTCTATTTAGTTTCTAGAAAACATGTACAACTTTTATTATGGCTTTTAGCCATTTTTATTTTTTCTGTTCATTTTTTTTGTCTTTTTTGCCCATTTTTAGAATTTGATGGGTTTCCCCCTTTCATTTGCCTAAAACTGTCATACATTCCCCATTTGTATGACATGTGTTATTTGTTTTGTTTTGTTCTTTAGTAGTAATGTGTGCTTTGCCTTAAGGTGGTTTTTTTTTCTGGGAGAAGGAGTCTCACTTTGTCGCCCAGGCTGGAGTGTGGTGGCGCGATCTTGGCTCACTGCAAGCTCTGCCTCCCGGGTTCACGCCATTCTCCTGCCTCAGCCTCCCAGTAGCTGCGACTACGGGCGCCCGCTACCACGCCTGGCTAATTTTTTGTATTTTTAGTAGAGACGGGGTTTCACCGTGTTAGCCAGGATGGTCTCGATCTCCTGACCTCGTGATCCGCCCGCCTCGGCCTCCCAAAGTGCTGGGATAAGGTGGTTTTAATTTTTTATGCAATCATATTACTTCTTTTGTGTCATGCTTACAGAATCCTTCGCTACTCTAAGATTGTAAAAGCATTCACTCATTGTCTTGTAGTGCTTTACTGATGAACTTTTTACATTTTAGTCTTTGATCCATGTTTAATTTACTTAAGTTTTGTTTTTTTTGAGATGGAGTCTCACTCTGTTGCCCAAGCTGGAGTGCAGTGGTGTGATCTCGACTCACTGCAACCGCCACCTTGCGGGTTCAAGTGATTCTCCTGCCTTAGCCTCCTGAGTAGCTTGGTTTGCAGGTGCGTGCCACCATGCCTGGCTAATTTTTGTATTTTGAGTAGAGACAGGGTTTCACCATGTTGGCCAGGCTGGTCTTGAACTCCTGACCTCAAGTTATCTGCCTGTTTCTGCCTCCCAAAGTGCTGGGATTGCACATGTGAGCCACCATGCTCAGTGAATTTACTTGAGTTTTATTTATTTATTTATTTATTTATTTTTGAAATGAAGTCTTGTTCAGTTGCCTAGGTTGGAGTGCAGTAGTGTGGTCTTGGCTCATTGCAACCTCCATTTCCCAGGTTCAAGTGATTCTCCTGCCTTAGCCTCCCAAGTAGCTGGGATTATAGGTGTCTACCACCACACTCAGCTAATTTTTTTTTGTATTTTTAATAGGGACGGGGTTTCACCATGTCAGCCAGGCTGGTTTTGAACTCCTGACCTCAAGTGATCCACCCGTCTTGGCCTCCCAAAGTGCTAGGGTTACAGGCGTGAGCCATTGCACCCAGCAAGTTTTAGTATTAAAGGATCTGGTTTATTTTTTTTGATGGCCACTTATTTGTTGAAGAGGAATTTTCGCCTAGTAATTTGCAGCCTTAAATATTAAATTCCTATATACAAGCCTATTTATACTGCCTAGTCTCTTTTCTTCTACTGATACGCTATTCTTGTGCCTGTACTTACCTACTACTGTGGGTTTATAGCATAGATTAAAATATAATGGCCAACTAGGAAGGGGCAAGTATATGTTTACTGAATTTATAGAGTGAATGGTTCTATGCATATTACTTTATGATTCATATACTGTAGTTCATAAGTTAATTACAAAAACCAGTGATTGTTCAAGTTAGTGCTTCGTATTTCTCTGTATTCTGGAGAAACAAAAGGCAACTGGGGATCTTTTAAGTTTGCTTTGGGCTGTGATTTCTTGAAGCGTTTTTGTTTTGTGAGTTGTTTTTTTCTTATTTTGTTTTGCTTTGCCAGCAATGATTTAGAGCATCCTTTTACAAAAGGTTATTAAAAAATTGTTTTTTACCAAAAGCTCCTATTTAGAAATGTGTTTATTTTTCAGACCTCAGGAAATTTTCTGATGGAATTTCAAGTGAAAAATGTTCCTTCAGAAAGAATTGCAACTCAGAAGATCCTGTCTGTGATAGGAGAGTGCCTTGACCACTTCGGCCCTGGTTGTGTGGGTGTGCAAAAAATATTAAATGCTCGGTGTCCACTCGTGAGGTTCTCACACCAGGCCTCTGGATTTCAGTGTGATTTGACTACAAACAATAGGTATGATCTCTTACGTTTATTATTTTAAATATGAATATTCTAATGTAATAGCTTGGTTTTTCTCATATAGAAACAGTGGCTTTGTAATCTTAAACATGCTTGAATAACAACTTTTTAAAAATTTGAACACTTGGATTGAAAAGTAAAAAATCTTTTATATTATACCTGTTGATAATTTGGTGTTCCTAAACAGTGCTAGGATATTGTGTTAAAATGTTCACGTATCTAACCTCTGAGAAGAAATGTATTTCATTATTCTTACTTGTGGAGACTGGTAGTGTGTAGTGTGAAATATGCCTGCTTTTTAGAAGAAATTTCTGATGACGAAAAAAGAAAAAAGTAAAATAAGAAAGAAAGACGCCTATTTATAGTACAAGTCTTCTAAGGATACTTAGAAAATAAAAGAACAACTTGAAGTTGACCTTTGAATTGCCTCCAGATATATAGTCAACTTTGTGTACTAGACATATGTCCTCTTTACTTAGGTCCACAAGTGGTTGGAAGAGCTTAAGACTGGATGGCTTTTGTTCATCCTATATGTATTGTATTATCCTAGTGATTTGTTTGCTTCAAAAAGTGGGATGGGAATAAGTTCTTTTGTACTGATGACTTTCCTGGACTCACAACAGGGAAATTTTCTTTATTTCGTTTTTTTATTATTATTGCTATTGAGACAGAGTCTTGCTCTGTTGTCTAGGCTGGAGTGCAGTATGGCTCATGATCTTGGCTCACTGCAACCTCCACCTCCCGAGTTCAAGTGATTCTTGTGCGGTTTCACCCTGTTGGCCAGGCTGGTCTCCAACTCCTGACCTGAGGTGATCCGCCTGCCTTGGCCTCCTAGAGTGCTGGGATTATAGCCGTGAGCCACTGAGCCTGGCCCACAGTAGGGAAAATTTCTTAATTGAGAAGTTTATTTCTTAACTTCTCATTGCATGAGTTCATTTTCACTATGTTATTTGTTAGATAAATAATCATTACTGAAAATAGATTCAGAAAATCAAAACTAGAGCAGTTTTGGTTAAACTCGAATCTTCATCAACAAAGCAATCCTAAGTACCTGTGGATTTCTCTCAAGTAAAACTCATGGAGTAAAGTCTGTGATTTCTTGCCAAACTTTAATATAAAAATATAATACTGTACTTTCTATCATTATTATATTTTCTTTATAGTATGTAAAATAGGACAAAATGGCATTTATCTTTCTAATTATTTTCTTTATATCAGATACCTTATACTTTTTGATATTTATTTTTAGCTTAATTTAGCTTCATTTTCATACATAAAACACTTAATCACCATGAATTTCTAAGTTGCTGTTCTTTTTTTTGAGACATAGTCTTGTTTTGTCGCAAAGGCTAGAGTGCAGTGCCAGGATCTTGGCTCACTGCCATGCAACCTCCGCCTCCCAGGTTCAAACAATTCTCCTGCCTCAGCCTCCCAAGCTGGGATTACAGGCACATGCGATCATGCTGGTGTATTTTTGTAGAGACAGGGTTTCATCATGTTGGCCAGGCTGGTCTTGAACTCCAGACCTCAGGTGATCTGCCCACCTCGGCCTCCCACGTACTGGATTACAGGCGTGAGCCATCACGCCTGGCCTTTTTTCTTCTATTCTTTTTAAACTCAGGATGTAAATGCCATTTTAGAGACAGTTTTAACTTGATGCTGTTAACTTATTTTTTATACCATGTGTTGGTTCTTGGAGAAATTACAAGACACGTTTTGATCAGTAGGAAATTAATATTTTAAATTTAATTTAATTCTATTTTTACTTTTTTAGAGACAGTGTCTCACTCTGTTGCCCAGGCTGAAGTGCAGTGGTGTGATCATAGCTCACTGTAGCCTTGAACTCTTGGGCTCAAACAATCCTCCTTTCTCAGCCTCCCATGTAGCTAGGATTACAGGTGCATGCCACCACGCCTATTTTTTTTAATTAGATTTTTTAAATTTTGTTTTTCTTTTATATATATATATTTTATTTTTATAGAGACAGGGTCTTCCTATGTTACCCAGGGTGGTCTCGAACTCCTGGGCTCAAGCCATCCTCCTGCTTTGAAATGCTGGGACTACAGGCGTGAGCCACAGTGCCCAGCCAATAAATGCCTTTTTGTCTTTATCAATTATACATATATATATATGTATGTATGTATGTTTGAGATGATGCCTTACTCTGTCGCTGAGACTGAAGTCCAGTGGCTTAATTTTGGTACACTGCAGCGTCGACCTCCCTGGGCTCAGGTGATCCTCCCAACTCAGCCTCCCAGGTAGCTGGGCCTACAGATGTGTGACACCACACCCAGCTAACTTTTTTATTTTTTGTAGAGACAGGGTCTTGTCATGTTTCCCAGGCTGGTCTTGAACTCCTTGGCTCAAGCCATCTGCCCACCTCAGCTTCCCAAAGTTCTGAGATCACAGGTGTCAGCTACTGTGCCCAGCTATTTATTAATAAGTATAAAGAGCCTTTGTGTGTTTTACTTATTATTTAAATCATGTTTAGAAACTTTGATTTAAAAATTCTAAGTTCTAGGCCGGGCGCGCTGGCTCACGCCCATAATCCCAGCATTTTGGGAGGCCGAGGCGGGTGGCTCACGAGGTCAGAAGATTGAGACTATCCTGGCTAACACGGTGAAATCCTGTCTGTACTAAAAATACAAAAAAATTAGCTGGGCATGGTGGCGGGCGCCTGTAGTTCCAGCTACTCGGGAGGCTGAGGCAGGAGAATGGCTTGAACCCTGGAGGCAGAGTTTGCAGTAAGCCAAGATCGCACCATTGCACTCTAGCCTGGGTGACAGAGCGAGACTCCGTCTCAAAAAAAAAAAAAAAATTCATAAATAAATAAAAATTTTAAGTTCTAGATCTACATTTTCTTTCTTTCTTTCTTTCTTTATTTTTTTGGCAGGGTCTTGCTCTGTTACCCAGGCTGGAGTGCAATAACGCTATCTCGGCTGACTGCATCCTCTGCCTCCCGGGTTCAAGTGACTCTCCTGCCTCAGCCCCCCAAGTAGCTAGAATTACAGGCGTGCGCCACCACGCCCAGCTAATTTTTGTATTTTTGTTTGAGGCAGGGTTTCACCGTGTTGGCCAGGCTGGTCTTGACCCCTGACCTCAGGTGATCCGCCTGCCTTGGCCTTCCAAAGTGCTGGGATTACAGGCATGAGCCACGACGCCTGGCCCTAGATCCACATTTTCTTTTTTTTGTTTTTTGAAACAAAGTCTTGCTCTGTCTCCCAGGCTGGAGTACAGTGGCTTGATCTTGGCTCACTGCAACCTCTGCCCCCCGGGTTCAAGCAATTCTCATGCCTCAGCCTCCTAAGTAGCTGGGATTACAGTGGCACACCACCATGCCCAGCTGAATTACTGTATTTTTAGTAGAGAAGGGGTTTCACCTGTTGGTCTTGAACTCCTGGTCTTTAACTCCTGGCCTGAAGTGATCCGCCCACCTCGGCCTCCCAAAGTGCTGGGATTACAGGCATGAGCCACTGCGCCCAGCTTACATTTTAATTATCAATTTTAAGAGGATGTTTTAATGGGAATGAATGTATTTGATATTCAGCCATTCATATTAAATTTTATATTGCAAATTCATAATGCTTTTGATTAATCATGTTCTGAATACATTCAGATATAGTAGGATATTTAGATATGTTTCTTGGTATATGTTTAATTTTACCCTTGGTTTATAATTTGGGGATTTGAAAATTCTTCTTATTTTTATGTTTTGAAGGATTGCCTTGACAAGTTCTGAACTCCTTTATATATATGGTACCCTAGACTCAAGAGTGAGAGCCTTGGTGTTCGGTATACGATGCTGGGCTCGAGCACATTCGCTAACAAGTAGTATTCCTGGTGCATGGATTACAAATTTCTCCCTTACAATGATGGTCATCTTTTTTCTCCAGAGAAGATCACCCCCTATTCTTCCAACACTAGATTCCTTAAAAACCCTAGCAGGTAAGACTAGAAAGAAACTTCTCCATTTTCTTTTTCCGATGTTATGAGTAAATATAATTACCATGTGTTACCAAAGCCCCATCTATTTGTTTATTAGTCATAAAATTTGTCTTGACTTTCAAAGCCTTATGAATCTAAACTTATTATTATTATTATTGTTATTTTTTAAAGCCTACCGGAGTCGTAAGAACAGATGATTTGGGAAGCCAGGGCCTTTAGCTGGCTTTTTTTTTTTTTTTTTTTGAGACGGAGTCTTGCTCTGTCACCCAGGCTGGAGTGCAGTGGCCGGATCTCAGCTCACTGCAAGCTCTGCCTCCTGGGTTCACGCCATTCTCCTGCCTCAGCCTCCCAAGTAGCTGGGACTACAGGCGCCCACCACCTCGCCCGGCTAATTTTTTGTATTTTTTAGTAGAGACGGGGTTTCACTGTGTTAGCCAGCATGGTCTTGATCTCCTGACCTCGTGATCCGCCCATCTCGGCCTCCCAAAGTGCTGGGATTACAGGCTTGAGCCACCGCGCCCGGCCTAGCTAGCTTTTTAAGCTTTATATACCTTTATATGCCTTTAGCTAAATTTATATACCTTTAGGTAAATTTTTTGAGAGTTCTGTTTTCTGTGTATCAGTTGGCAAGGTTGTTTACAGCAGTTGTGTGATAGCTGGAGCTTCCCCCCTAGTTGACCAAGTCTAGAATGACCTTTTTCAGATACAACTTGTTCAGATACAACTTTTGATTGGATCACAATCTCAGAGATGACTTTCAAATTGGAACTTATGTTTAGACTTGTATTAGAGATACTAAAACTGTTTCATGATGTTTCAAAGATTCTAAATGTGTTTTTAATGAAAAGCTTATAAGCAGTCTTAGGTGCATTATTTTAAATTTGACATACTATATCGTTGGTATTATAAATGATTTTATAAATGCCTCCCAGGTTCAAGCGATTCTTGTGCCTCAGCCTCGCTGAGGCCTGCTGGAGAAGTTATGTTATAAAATCTTGCAATTGTAAACGCTAAAGGGAAGGTAATTAAGGGGCACATACATACAAATGCATACTGTGTCTTCTACCCATCTTATGTAATTGCTGCCTGATAATTCGATTGAGTGCTTTCTTGAATCTTCCTGTTTAAAATGACCTTAAAAGGCAAAGTATTTATGTAGCTTGGTGTTTAAAATCTCTAGACACGGCCCAGTTTCCATCCTCTTCTCTACTCCTCTTTATGTGTCCCACATTCCAGCCAGTGCTGTGATTACCCTTGGAACATTTCATCTTAGCTCTTTGTTCACACTGTTTTTCTGCCTGGAATCTGCTTTCTCTTCTCTCGGTCTAAATTATTTCTTCCATGCTACCTTCCCTTATCCATATTAGAAGTGATCTCTTCCTGTCAGCACCGTAAGTGTTGATATTGTTTGAAATTGACCTCAAAAAAAGCTTGATTTGTGTTTACAACTAATTGATCACAGCCAGTTACAAATTTCTGTGTTTCTTCTCCACTCCCACTGCTTCACTTGACTAGCCTAAAGAAATAAAATAAAATGAAATAAAATAAAATAAAGCTAGATTTGATAGGTTAAGGGAAAACGGAAGTTTTCAGTGGGGTAGAGTGGTGGTCACTTATCTCACTTTTGAGATTAAAATAAAGGGCAGCATCAATATCTGTGCTCATTTCATCCCTTAGTGTCATTCAGTATTTATTGATTAATTCCTATGCATCAGGTGTTATTGGAGCAGTGGGGATATGAACAGTGTTCCCAGATAACTCACAATCTAGTGGAGAGGTAAGCGATACATAAGATATGGGGCAGATCTTCACCATTAAACTACCTGTAAGTAGCACTTCCTTTTCCACTCCTGCAGTGTGCAGTGATGCTTAATGCTACTCTCATAGAAACCATCATGGGGAAAATCACGGAACTTTTGGAGTTCAGTAACTGAGCAACAGTAGAAGCTATAAACGGAGGAGTGGAAGAAAGTTGAACTTGGTATAGACTACTCCTAAACATCTTGATTGCTCCCTTCAGTCTTACAAGTACTGGTACCCCTGCCCATGTCAAGGCCCTGTTGTCCTCTGCCTGTGAAGACTTATATTGTCTTTCTCCCTTATCTCCAGTTTGGTTCCCACTAATCTATTCTTAGTTAAGAGAGTGATTTTCACAAATACATATGATAGTATTATTCTTTTTTGCAGTCCTTCAGTAACTTTCTATTATCTTTTTTTAAAATGTCCACTAATTTTTTAAAATTTTGTTTATTATTTATTTGTTTATTTTAAGAAAGGGTCTTGCACGGTTGCCCAGGCTGGATTACAGTGGCACAATCTCAGCTCACTATAACCTTGACCTCCCAGGCTCAGGTAATCTCACTTCAGCGTACTGAGTAGCTGGGACTATAGGCATGCACCACCATACCTGGCTAATTTTTAAATTTTTTGTGAAATGGGGTCTTGCCATGTTTCCCAGACTGGTCTTGAACTGGACTCGGGGTCCTCCCACCTTGATCTCCCAAAGTGTTGGGATTACAGGCGTGAGCCACTGTGCTCTACTTTGTAGGCAGGCTGGAGTGCAGTGGTGCAATCTTGGCTCACTGCAGCCTCTGCCTCCCAGGCATCCTCCCACCTCAGCTTCCTCAATAGCTGCTATATACAGGCTTGTGCCACCACTCACTCAGCTAATCTTTTAAAAAACTTTGTAGACATGGGGTCTCACTATATTGCCCAGGCTGGTCTCAAACTCCTAGGCTCAAGCAGTCCTTCTCAGCCTCCCAAAGTGCTGGGATTATAGGTGTGAGCCACCGTGCCTAGCCTCCACTAATTATTTTAGGAAAAGAATATGATACGTGGACAAATTTTAAATGACCTGGTGAGTTTTTAATTCCAAATCTACTTTAAAATACATTTAAATATGTTCACATCTTATAGCATCAAAACAGGCAAAACTAGCTTGGAATTCTTTAATATTTCACTTGAAACATCAAATTTGATTGTTTTTAAATTTTTGCAGTAGTTTTAAAATATGGTAAGATAATTTTTCAGGCTAGTTTTTACAGTTGCGTCTCGGCATATAGCACATTGTAGATGCCTAATTGCCAATAAATGCCAAGCAAAATTTGATACATTTTTTGCCTTCCATCACCTATGGTTTTTGAAGTTGCTACAAAATAACTTGTCTTAGATTAATGAATATTAAGAATTGGGTGAAGATCATTTTGAGGAGAATTTATCAACATTTTCCTTATCTTTTTTGTTTTTTTCCAAAATCCATGGTTTTTATACTTTCTAATTTTGACCAGTAATTCAACATTGGTGGACATTAAACCTAAGGGAGAAAATAATTTTAAACTGTGAAACAATCAAAACCATCTTGAGTCTCGGTGTGTAATCATCTAAGTGACTTGAGTCTTGTGTACAATCATTTCATTTCTTCTAAACTGTACCTTTCATTTGATACACAAATAAAGTATCAACTTGTTCTTTTTTAAAAGAAAACAATATTTTGTTTGCTTCCTTGCTTGTTTATTAATAGAAGGCAGCATGAATTCCTAGAATACCTTCCAGAACTTCTAGGACTTTGTAAACTACTATTTAGAACCTAAGCTAAGATAAAGACCAAACTTTTTCACATTGTGTGCAGGGCCCTTTATCAGCTTCCTTTTCATCCTCTTCTCTTACGTTGATTCCTGTGTACCAGTGGGGAGCGTTAGCCAATCTTGAATTCCTTGATGATGCTTGATGTTTTGTGCTTTTTTTCATTGCTCCATGCTTTTGCCTAAAATGGCCTTCTCCCAGCCTCCCCCTGGCCCTGGTTTTTTTTACGGAGAATCTCAAGATTAAGCCAGAAAAGACAGACAAACCCAGTATAGGATCTCATTTGTCAGGTCTTTTCTCGCCGTCCTCTCTGCCTCCCAATGGGTAGTGCTTTGTTGGTTTCCAAGCCCGTGGTACACACCTGTATTGTAACAACTGTTAGATTGTTGTAGTTCTTTTATGTGCCTGCCCCAGCGTTGTCAAGCTTTTCTAGGGCTGGCTGTCTTTGCTTCATCTCTGCGTCTTCTGTTCCTCGCATAGTATTGGGTTCATAGTAAGAGTTCACTGTATAGATTTCAAAATGATTGGATAACATTTTAAAGTTGAGGGCTGTTTGTACTGGGCGAGATGGACCATGATGTTAACTTTCATATTTGGTTCCTCTTGAATTGCCCTGTTTCTTTGTGTTTTCTTGTAATCTCCACTGTGTTCTCTCACACATCTCATTTTCTTGTGTTTTCCATGCTTTCTGACTTTGCTACTTTTGTTACATTTACTTCTGTGCTTAGTGCTTTCATTGAAGTTTCCTTCCTGAAAAAAGACACAGCAGCTAAAAGAGCATGAATATATATGACTGACACTGCCTCACAAAAAACATAAACTGTTAATTATTTGAAGTAGTGAAACATGTGCCCAGGTTCCTTAAAAATAGATCTAAGTAGAAATATATACACACACACACACACATTTTATGTAGCTCCTTCAACATATTA
Source organism: Theropithecus gelada (assembly GCF_003255815.1). Lineage (NCBI taxonomy): Eukaryota > Metazoa > Chordata > Mammalia > Primates > Cercopithecidae > Theropithecus > Theropithecus gelada. Next base: position 19,520,001 of record NC_037677.1, read on the forward strand.
TAAATTGTATAGTAGAGCACATAAAATGTGCTATTAAAATGTTAGAACCTAGAATAATTTTTGAGAAATTAACCAGGTCTTGACAAAAAAATAACAAAAAACACAAAAAATGGGAGACAAATTTATAGGAGGCTTATTTATCTCTCTGGTGATTGTAGGCATTTAAAATCAAATATCTGGGCTGGGCACGGTGGCTCACACCTGTAATCCTAGCATTTTGGGAGGCCGAGGTGGGTGGATCACTTAAGGTCAGGAGTTTGAGACTAGCCTGGCCAACATGGTGAAACCCTGTCTCTACTAAAAATATAAAAATTAGCCAGGCGTGGTGGTGCTTGCTTGTAGTTCTGGCTACTCAGGAGGCTGGGGCAGGAAAATCACTTGAACCTGGGAGGCAGAGGTTGTAGTAAGTCAAGATCACGCCACTGCACTTCAGCCTGGGTGACAGAGCCAGATTCCATCTCAAAAAAAATAAAAATTAAAATTAAAAAATAAAATATCAGCAGTCATTCAGATTACTGATTATATGCCTGCTATATGCTGGATGCTCCTTGCAGGCGGGTCAGCGGTGGGGAGTTGGGCAGTAATGAATAGGAGAGTGGCCTTTGTAGTTCCAGACTGGGGCAGAGGAGTGGACAGCATACAGACAGTCAGAATGCAGTCAGATAAGTCAGATGGTGAATGGAACAAAAAGGATGGAGAACCAGTTTGAAATTATGAAATGCTTTCAGATAAGAAGTAGCCATTCATGAGATTTCTGAAAAGTGGGAATTTGCTCTTGTAAACAACATATTATCTGTTGCAGATAGTGTGGGCCAGGGATTTCATGGTGGTTGTATATTTATGAAAATGATTACCTCTAAAGGTATAAATACTAGTAGAAGAGGTGAATGCCTGAGTCTAATGTGCTGTCATTGAGTTCATTTTGCTTACTTACTGAATTCCAGTTACTCTAGAGTGCTACATTTTAGAAATTACCTGAAGCTTTTTTTGTTAGCATTCAGTTTGTGTCATGTATGAAGATGGTAAGAATGGAATTGGGTATGTAAATGAAGTATTGACTAGAGATAGTGCTGAAATTTGGTTTGGTGAAAGATGGAGAAACTCCCTATATTTTCATCTACTATTAGAAAACTGATTACCTCAAAAATTGATTAGGAATCATTGGGTTGTTGAAAGATAATAATTCTAGATTGCTAAATTAAATGTAATGTTAATTTCACTGTGGCATAACTAGTCTCAAATCTTTTTTTAAATTTAACTTAATTAAAAGAAGATAAAAAGATTTGAGATCAGTTATCCCATAGGGAAATTAACATCATTAAATCATAGACAAGAAATTATAGATTAAATCATTATTAAATCATTCAATCGTAATTATTTAATCATTCATAAAATCTATGATTTAAATAAAGAATAGAGTAGAAATTTATTTACATTTATTTGTTTTGTTTTGTTTTTTGAGATGGAGTCTTGCTCTGTTGCCCAGGCCATAGTGCAGTGGTGTGGTCTCAGCTCATTGCAACCTCCGCCTCCTGGGTTCAAGAGATTCTCGTGCCTCAGCCTCTTCAGTAGCTAGGATTACAGGAGCATGCCACCATACCTGGCTAATTTTTGTATTTTTAGTAGAGATGGGGTTTCACCATGTTGACCAGGCTGGTCTCGAACTCCTGACCTCAGGTGATCTGCCCGCCTCAACCTCCCAAAGTGCTGGGATTACAAGTGTGAGCCACTGCGCCCGGTCTTAAATTTATTTAAATCATAGATTTTTATTCTGAGGTAGGAAATATCTTTGAAATATGTGAAATAGGCCAGGCGCATGGCTCATGCCTGTAATCCCAGCACTTTGGGAGATGAGGTGGGCGGATCACCTGAGGTCAGGAGTTCAAGACCAGCCTGGCCAACATGGTAAAACCCCATCCCTATTAAAAATACAAAAATGAGCTGGGCGTGGGAGCATGTGCCTGTAATCCCAGCTACCCGGGAGGCTGAGGCAGGAGAATTGCTGGAACCCGGGAGGCGGAGGCTGCAGTGAGCTGAGATCATACCACTGTACTCCAGCCTAGATGACAGAGCGAGACTCTGTCTCAGGCAAAAAAAAAAAAAGGGAAATATGTGAAATGTTTTTTGTTTGTGTTTAAGATGCAGAAGATAAATGTATAATAGAAGGCAACAACTGCACATTTGTTCGTGACTTGAATAGAATTAAACCTTCAGGGAACACGGAAACATTAGGTAAGTGTCTTTCTGTTTACTTGATCCTTTTTGGATTGAAATAGGCTTTCCTCTGATTGTCCTTGTTTTATTTTCTTACAGAATTACTACTGAAGGAATTTTTTGAGTACTTCGGCAATTTTGCTTTCAATAAAAATTCCATAAATATTCGACAGGTAAATAATGTTTCACTAGTTATTAGTATCTGGTCTTCCACCGTAGTAATATTTAATTAACTGTTTTCAAAACACTCTAATGAATGTTATTTTATTTCTTTTCTATAGTAATTGCTAGTAACAAGGAGGTTGATGTCCAGAGAAGTTACATGACTTGACTAAGATCAGTCATCCCTTTATGCCAAAGAGCAAAAGCTAGCTCTTTAGCATCTGCCTTCTTATTATGCCATGGGACTTCTGTCCTCACTTAGTGTAATACTGTTTCCCTCACAATATGGAATACATTCCAGAAAGTTTCCTGAAAAATATTATTTACATACAGCTGTTTTTAAACTGGATTTGTGTCTATGGAATAAATTTAAGTCCCAAAGATAGATTTCAGTGATTCCCTCAATTTGAGCCCTTAGGATTTAGGTTTGTTTTTTTTTTTTTAGAGCAAATGAACTTATGATTTGGATTCTTCTGAGCACCTGGGATGAAAGACATTTTTTCTTTTAAAAAAGAAACTCAGGCAGAAGCCTAGACAAAATTTGTTTACAAGTGGGAGATAACTTGGCATAGCCCTCTGTTTGGGTTTATTTTGTTTAGCATTTGGCTACTTGATTACAAATCTTACAAGATTGGCTTCATAAAACACAAACCCAGATATACTTTCTCCTTATTTCTTCACCTCTCTTTTCATCCTTCCCTCTTACCCTGCTCATGGACTCTGTTAAAATAAAAGATTGGGGAGAGGAGAAAGGATTCATTCAGAAAGCTTTGCAAATGCAATCTAGAAGGAAAAAGTCATAAGCATACAAAGTTTGTCACCCTTTTTGTACTCCAAAGCTCAGAGATACTAAGCATGAAATAAGTTGGAGAATAAATAGTTGCTGCTCACATTGGGGAATTTTGACCATTGGCTTTGTAATAGTTAATTAAGTAATAATATTTATGGTATTATTTGAAAGAGGAAGAGATATGTAGACTAATGACTTATATTGGTCATATGATTCATAGCTTTAGCTTTTCTTTCTCTCTCTTTTTTATTTTTATTTTTTTTTTTGAGGCAGAGTCTCACTCCATTGCCCAGACTGGAGTGCAGTGGCACGATCTTGGCTCACTGCAGCCTCTGCTTCCTGGGTTCAAGTGATTCTCCTGCCTCAGCCTCCTAAGTAGCTGGGATTACAGGCATGCGCCACCACACCTGGCTAAGTTTGTATTTTTAGTAGAAATGGGATTTCACCATGTTGGTCAGGCCTGTCTTGAACTACTGACCTCAGGTGTTCCACCTGCCTCCCTCGGCCTCCAAAATGCTTGGATTACAGGTGTCTTTTTTATTTCTGTGAGATACTATCTTATGTGGCAGAGCCCTGTTGTTGGATCTCTAGGAAGATAATGAAAACTTTTTAGTGTTTTAAATAAATAATGAATAATCCTTTGTTCCTGCTCTTTTTTCCTCATCTCATACTTGGGAAACATTAATTAATATATTTAATGTAAGGTTTCTAATTTTGTGTGTTTCTTTTTCTACCATAATAGGTATGCTTTTAGCAAGTCTCAGAAATAAATATGTCTTCATCTTACTTTCTGCCATTTTTAATCATTTTTTTCTCTTTTCATGCTCTACCTTGTCAGGTGAAAGTTATACTATTTTAAAAATGCTTTTGTCAGTTGACTTAGTCCAGATACCTCTTCTCTGAGCAATGACATCATCATCCATAGATGATAAGCCTAAGTTATTTCTCCAAAGAACACTCATGAAACTACAACTGGGAAAAGAAAACCACAAAAAATGAGAAGTACACACACCCAGCATGCATACATACTCAGTCCCCTGAAAAAGAAATTCTTTACTGTGTAAAGTTAATGCTGGTGTTTTATATGTTTTGACATTTTATTGAGTTAACGGTTTTTATATTTAAGCCCTTCATGTACAGTAACTCATTTTTTCTTCTGTGTAATGATCTATAGGGAAGGGAGCAAAACAAACCTGACTCTTCTCCTCTGTACATTCAGAATCCATTTGAAACTTCTCTCAACATAAGCAAAAATGTAAGTCAAAGCCAGCTGCAAAAATTTGTAGATTTGGCCCAAGAAAGTGCCTGGGTTTTACAACAGAAAGATACAGACCGACTTTCCGTATCAAGTCATCAGCCCTGGGGGCTGGCAGCCATATTGCTACCATCTGTTCCAAACAGAAGGTCCCTTACCAAGAAGAAAAGAAAAAGGTCTGCAAATGAAAGCATCAAAAACTTGTTAGAATCTTTAAAAAGTAACAGAACAGCAAATTTCACAGAAACCAATGAGAAGAGAACAATTAGTACTCAGACATGATGACTGCTACGTTATGTAAAGAACTGGGCTTATCCTATCAAACTGTCTGTGGACTACTTGGAAAAACTGGTTTGAAACTGTCACAGATCTCAGCTTTCATCTGATGTCACTTTTCATGATCTTCTCATTGGCCCCCCTTAACCTGGTCTGAAGCTCTGGGATGTTTTCAGTCTGATCAGCCTGATGCTCAGTGGCACTTTATTAAAACATCAGCTGTGGAGTGTGGCAGCGCACACCTATAGTCCCAGCTACTCGGGAGGCTGAGGCAGGAGGATCTCTTGAGCCCAGGATTTTGAATCCATCGTGGACAACATAGCAAGATTCCTTCTCTAAAAAAAATGAAAATAAACATAAGCCACAAGGAACGGGTGAAAGATTATTGTAATGTGCTTTAACTAAATAGGTAAACTATACTAAACAAATGCTAAAACTCAGTTTTAGGATGAAACCGTTGTTGATATCCACATCACTCCCTGTTTAGAAAACATTTAAAACGACTTTTAGTTATGTACAATACGTTGGCAGTGAATACATTAAGCTTCAAAATTTGGTAGTGCTCTTGAATATGTATATTTGTATTTTTCAAGCGAAGTTCTCTTACATATACATTAAAGTGGGTTGATACTGATATCAAAAAATGTTTGTTTTTAGAACAGACATTTCGGTCAGTGCATTCTTAGGTATTCCAAACCAAATATGATGACATCAATGGATTGCATTTTAAAAATATTGTTTGATTTTTCTGTTTTCAAAAATAAAATCCTGTTTCTAACTAAAATGTGATATTCCCAGTATTCCTTCACATCTCTTTTGAGAACTCCCCGCTTCCTGTAGGAAGTAGACATACTTGTCTCTCAGTATATGCAGAAAATTGGTTCCAGGACCATCCACGTACACCCAAATCTGCACACACTCCTTCAGTCCTGTGGAGCCCGTGCATGGGAGAATTCCACCTTGCGCATAAGCAGATTTTGCATCCGGTGAGAATACTGTATTTTCAATCCAAGTTTGGTTGGAAAAAATCTGTGTGTAAATGAACTTCGCAGTTCAAACCCATGTTGTTCAAGGGGCAGCTATATGTTGAAATTTAATTTCCATTACATTCTCTGTGGAGTAACGGAGTTTCGCTCTTGTCGTCTAGGCCAGTATGCAGTGGCACAATCTCAGCTCACTGCAACCTCTGCCTCCCGGATTAAAGCGATTCTCCTGCCTCAGCTGGGATTACAGGCACCCGCCACCACACCCAGCATTTTAATTTTTGTAATTTCAGTAGAGATAGGGTTTCACCGTGTTAGCCAGGCTGGTCTCGAACTCCTGACCTCAGGTGATTGCCCACCTTGGCCTTCCAAAGTGTTGGGATTACAGGCATGAGCCACCACACCTGGCCTCTGTGGAGTAACTTTCTATTTAAGAAGCAAGTAAGCCCCAGGCATAGTGGCACACGCCTGTAGTCCCAGCTACTTGGGAGGCCGAGGCACAAGGACTGCTTGAACCTGGGAGGCAGAGGCTGCAGTGAGCTGAGATCACACCACTGTACTCCATCCTGGGCGACAAAGCGAGACTCTCTCAAAAAAAAAAAAAAAAAAAGAAGTAGCATAGTGCTTAAAAACAGACTTGAGCCAGACTGGCTCCATGACAAGGTACTCAGTCTCCTGGGGCCCCCGTTTCATCTGTAAAATGGGGATCATGATCAGATCAACGTGAGGATTAAGCGAGGGATGTAGGAAAATGCTAGGTCAGAGCATTTTCCTGGCGTGAAGTAAATGTTACTTCTCTAACTGTTGCCTTTCGGTGTTTGTGGCATGTTATTACCTTTTTTGCTACTCAAAATTCAGATTTAGAGTTTATAGTACTTTAAAAAATTTTCCCATTTAGATTTTATGTCAGAAATTATAATGGGTTCTGCTTGGGATATTTTCAGAAACTCAGCATTGTTATGAAGCAAATGAATTCTGTGTCCTTGTGTCTATGCTACTGGATTCCACATTTGACACCAGCAAACAAATATCGATGTTCTTCTGTACAGGCAATGTCTTTAAAAGCCATTTTCCATTTGTTCTTTATTTTGTTGGGCTAGAAATCCATATTGATTTAAAAAACTTAAAAAGCATTAACCACTTAAGGGTTTCTAAATGAATTTTTTTTTTTTTCTGTTCACAGATATTTAGTCAGATATTTCCTTTTTTAGGTTGGTGCTAGGTATAAAATGGTTATTTAAGCACATAAAGTATGTGTATGTGTTAGCATTTTCTTTTCTTTTTGGTAATTTGTAGGACAACCTTGACACTAGGCTGTTTTACTTTTCAGAATCAGATTTAATTATGTGATTAACTTTAAATCTACAAAGACTTTTTTTTTGAGAGGGAATCTTGCTCTGTCACCCAGGCTAGAGTGCAGTGGTGCAAGCTCGGCTCACTGCAACCTTCACCTCCTGGGTTCAAGCAATAATCCTGCTGCAGCCTCCCAAGTAACTGGGATTACATGTGCCTGCCACCATGCCCAGCTAATTTTTGTATGTTAGTAGAGACGGGGTTTCACCATGTTGGCCAGGCTGGTCTCGAATTCCTGACCTCAAGTGATCTACCTGTCTTAGCCTCTCAAAGTGCTGGGATTACAGGCGTGAGCCACTGCGCCCAGCCCATTGATGGTTTTTGTACAAAGGGATAATAAAAAAGCAATGCTTTTAGATGATTGATCTGTTGATACCTAGTAGTTTTAGATCATGGCTTTTTGTTGTTGTTGTTGTTTTTGAGATGGGGTCTCAGTTTGTTGCCTAGACTGCGCTGGACTGCAGTGGCACAATCTCAGTCTCACTGCCACCTCCACCTCCCAGACTCAAGCTATCCTCCCATCTCAGCCTGCTGCGTAGCTGGGACTACAAGGGTGCACCACCACTCTCAGCTAATTTTTGTATTTTTTTGTAGAGACAGGGACAGGATTTCACCATGTTGCTCAGGCTGGTCTTGAACTCCTGGACTCAAGCAATCTGCTCACTTCAGCTTCCCAAAGTGCTAGGATTACAGGTGTGAGCCACCATGCCCAGCCATGATTCCTTTCTTTTGAAAATAATACATTTGGCCGGGCATAGTGGCTTACACCTGTAATCCCAGCACTTTGGGAGTCCGAGGCGGGCAGATCATGAGGTCAGGAGTTCAAGACCAGCCAGGCCAACATGTTGAAACCCTATCTCTACTAAAAATACAAAAATTAGCCAGCTGTGGTCGCAGGTGTCTGTAGTCCCAGCTACTCAGGAGGCTGAGGGAGGAGAATTGCTTGAACCTGGGAGACAGAGGTTGCAGTGAACCGAGATCGCGCCACTGTACTCCAGCTGGGGTGACAGAGCAAGACACCATCTCGGCAAAAAAAAAAAAAAAAAAAAGCAAATTTGAGTACTTGAGTTACTTGAGTATAGGTTTTGTCATTAAGTTAGATAAAATTTGGCTGTTAAATTTTCCACAAAAAGCCAGAAGGTGACTGTCTCTCATATGCCTCAGAAGAGTCTTTCTCCTTAGTGTTTAATAAGAAAGTAAAGCTTAAGCAGTTTGAAGCTATCAGCAGGAAGTAACAGCTCATGGCTTACGTATGATTGTATGTAAAGCCTTATTATGAAAAATTCTTTACATATATACTTGGAAAGAAATGAAAACTTGACCAGAAATCACTTTTCATCTTGGTATGAGGTTGGAATATTTATTTTAAATACTTGAAAGACTTATTTGGGTTTCCACAATGAATTCAATTACTTGTGGATACAGATTCCAAAGAATATAAACATTACAATGTTCCTCTGGAATTCCCATGTAGCAACTCTCAGAAAGTATCTGCTGTGGATAGAATCTTTAATCTGTAGTATCTGTGATACAGGATATATCAAATCACAAATTATTTAAAAAGGTACTTTATCTTTTAAATGTAATTGCTCGTGTTTTATGTTATCTGTGTGTGTATCCACGCCCTTTCAGTACTCAGTGGAGTCAAAGCTAGATTAAAAGCATTATTCATGTTTCTAAGATGAATATATTGAAAAAATTTTCCCCCATCGCAGAGTTTCTAAGCTTCTAGAATGTGGTGCTAAGGCATATTTTAAAGAGAGCATTAAAAAGGTCTAACTTGGCTGGGCACGGTGGCTCACGCCTGTCATCCCTGCACTGTGGGAGGCCAAAGTGGGTGGATCAGTGGAGGTCAGGAGTTCAAGACAAGCCTGACCAACGTGGTAAAACCCCGTTTCTACTAAAAATACAAAAATTAACTGGGCGTGGTGGCAGGCACCTGTAATCCCAGCTACTCAGGAGGCTGAGGCAGGAGAATCACTTGAACCCGGGAGATGGAGGTTGCAGTGAGCCGAGATTGTGCCACTGCGCTCCAGCCTGGGTGACATCGAGACTCCACCTCAAAAAAAAAGAGAAAAGAAAAACATTTAACTTAAAACTCTAGATACTATACTATGATGAATACATGGCATGGGGAAAATACCTAATTTGGAACAGGCCAAGTCTAAATGAAAAGTTGGCCAGGCCTAGTGCTCACTCCTGTAATCCCAGTACTTTGGGAGGCCAAGGTGGGCAGATCACTTGAGGTCAGGAGTTCAAGAGCAGCCTGGCCAACATGGTGAAACCCTGTCTCTTCTAAAAATACAAAAATTGGCTGGGCGTGGTGGCACACGCCTGTAATCCCAGCTACTCGGGAGGCTGAGGCAGGAGAATCATTTGAACCTGAGGGTCAGAGGTTGCAGTGAGCTGAGATCACTCCACTGCACTCCAGCTTGGGTGACAGTGAGACTCTGTCTCAAAAATAAATACATTTAATTATTAGAGAAAAAACTGTAGGTTGTTATTTTTGCCTGGGTTTATTTTGAAGTGTGGCACATTGAAAAGTTACTGTAATGGATGCTATCAAATAAAATGGAGCAAACTATGAAAAGATTCCACATTAAGCCTACATCATGCTCCATGTCGCTGAGCATATGACATTTCTCTCTAGTTCTACCCTGTCTTGAAAACTGGAGTAGGCCGGGCGCGGTGGCTCAAGCCTGTAATCCCAGCACTTTGGGAGGCCGAGACGGGCGGATCACGAGGTCAGGAGATCAATACCATCCTGGCTAACACGGTGAAACCCCGTCTCTACTAAAAAATACAAAAAACTAGCTGGGCGAGGTGGCGGGCGCCTGTAGTCCCAGCTACTCGGTAGGCTGAGGCAGGAGAATGGCGTAAACCCAGGAGGCGGAGCTTGCAGTGAGCTGAGATCCGGCCACTGCACTCCAGCCTGGGCGGCAGAGCGAGACTCTGTCTCAAAAAAAAAAAAGAAAACTGGAGTAAAAGGTGGGTTATGAAACTGGCTGATTAACAAGGAAAGCAAGCTCACTAATAAATAGAAACTTTACTATGGAGAATTTTGAACACAGGCAAAAGTAAACAAAACCATAATGAACTTGGCACACATCCATCACCTCTTTCAACAATTCATGACAAATTGCCTTTAATTTATAACCCTATTAACTTACCACTTCTATATTATTTTAAGCAAATTCCATTCTGCCATTTCATCTGTAAATATGTAATATTTCTAAAAGATAACTTTTGTTCTAATGTAATCACAAAATCATTGTCAGACCAAAATGAAACAAACAAAAACAGTAATTCTCTAATAAAATCATATTTGATTACTGTTCAAGCTCCCCATTGTCTTGTGGATATCACAATGGCTTTTTCCTAGTGCAGTTGTTTGAATCAGTATCCAATTAGAGTGCACATATTGTGATTGGATGGTCTGTTTCTTAACTCTCTTACACTCCAGGTTTCTACTTCATCTCTTTTTTCGCTTACAATTTATTGAAGATAGGGGATTGTCTTAGGGACCCGTTCTACAACATAGATTATGCTGATGATGTCAGCACATATGGTTGTTCAACATTGTTCACATGAGCTGTTCAACATTACTTAATGACTTGAAAATATTTTTTATTAGTTTTAGAAAACAATTTTCAAATATTGCTTTGGCTACATTCGCCTTCGTTCCTCTGGGATTCCACTTAACATTTATTAGTTCTTTTTGCTTAATTCCCTATGTCTCTTCTATATTTTCCTGTATTTTCTACTCTTGTGTCTCTCTCCATTCCAAGAATTTACTACTTTTTTTGTATGTTTGTTTGTTTTTGAGACAGGGTCTCGCTCTGTTGCCCAAGGTGGAGTGCAGTGGCATGACCTCGGCTCACTGCAACCTCCTTCTCCGGGTTTCAAGCAGTTCTCCTGCCTCAGCCTCCTGAGTAGCTGGGATTACAGGTGCCCGCCACCACACCCAGCTAATTTTTGTATTTTTAGTGGAGATGGGGTGTCACCATGTTGGTCAGGCTGGTCTTGAACTCTTGACCTCAGGTGATCCACCTGCCTTGGCCTCCCAAAGTGCTGGGATTACAGGCATGAGCCACCGTGTTCGGCCAGAATTCTGACCTATATAACAGTTTATCAGTTTTTTTCATCTGTGTCTAATTTTAAAAATCCACTTACTGAATTCTCAATTTCAGTATTTTTTTTTTTCGGTTTGACACAGTTATTTTAAAGCCTGTGTCTGATAACTTGATCATGTGGTTCCCCTGTGGGTCTGTTTCTGCTTTTCATGATTTGACTTCTCTCCTGGTATACCTGGTGGTGGCAGTGGTGGCTTTGTATGTTGACATTGGCTGGGAGAAATAGTAGGAATTACTTCGAGGGAGGATGGTGTTTTCTCTTCCTTCAGAAAGGATTTACTTTTGTTTCTGGAAGGTGAGTAGGGGTATTTATGATCCTGGATCACTTTAATCCGGAAAGGGTTTGAGATGTTCAAGTTGGATTCAATTCCAGATTCTAGTTCGTCGTTACTCGCACTGTGTTGGGGAAGATCTCAGTCCAAAGCCTGGAGTGCTGACCAGGGCCCCTTTTCCTTGGCGGGCCCTGAAGTCCTTTTTGTCTCCTATCCCTGCAAGTCTTTTGAAACCTCTGCTCCGTCTGATCTACCTCATCAGCAGATGTCCCTCGGGGGAAGCAACCCCAAATACCAGGCTCACCTGTTTAAGTCTGTTCCTTCACAGTTTTGTAATTTTTCACTGCCTTGTTAGCATGCTGATGCTTTCAAGCAGCTGTTTTGTTTTTCCAAGCTTCTTTCTCTCTTTCTCTCTCTTCCTTCCTTTCTTTCCCTTCCTCCCTCCCTCCCTCTTTCTTTTCTTTCTCTTTCTTGTTTCTTTCTCTTTCTTTCTTTTCTTTTTCTCTCTGTCTCTCCTCTCTCTCTCTCTTCCCCCCTTCCCCCAATCTCTCTCTCTCTCTCCAAGCAGCTGTTTTTGTTTTTCCAAGCTTCTTTCTCTCCCTTTTTCTTTCTATGTCTCCCTCCATCTTTTCTTTTTCTTTCCTTTTCCTTTTCCTTTTCTTTTCTCTTGAGATGGAGACTCACTCTGTCAGCATGTACCACCACACCCAGCTAATTTTTTACATTTTTAGTGGAGACAGGGTTTCACCATGTTGGCCGAGTTGGTCTCAAACTCCCGACCTCAGGTGATCCACCTGCCTCGGCCTCCCAAAGTGCTGGGATTACAGGCGTGAGCCACCGCACCTGGCCTATTTTGCCAAGCTTTTCTGGTTGTTTTCATTCAGTGAGAGAGTTGATGGATATTACCTAGTCTGCCATTACTGGACATCATTCTTTTTGACTCCAGCTTCTGATCTTTATATATATTTTATCTTATAGGAATGTGTACTATTTAGTTTGCTTCCTTGTAAGAAGCTTTCAGATGTCTCACTTGCTGGTGCCTGTTCAATTAAGCTTTGGATAACAGTACAAAATTTGGCCAACATGAATGCCTAGTTCACCACTAATGAAAGCTGGGCACTGCAAATGTTCTGCTGTGCTTCAAAAATCAGAAGTTGCCAGCTTTTATATCTAGACTGTGATTTCCTCAGAGAGGATTTTGTATATGCCAATTCAAAGTTTAAATTTGTGCCATGTGTGAATAAGTGCACAAAATGCCCAAATAAGAATGAGAAAAATATCTCCTTTTCCCATCCACATTGAGATACCTGAAACAGCTATGAAATACAGTTTTTCTTCCAGTTTTCCAAAATACTTATTTGAGTTGAGACCAAGAATGGAGCATTTTAGGCCAAAATGCTTTTTGAAAATTTTATGATTTATGACTTTAGAAAAAATCTCTTTTGGACTTTAAGCATGTTATTTTTAGGATGTCTTATTCATGAACAAAACAAATTTTTTACGTAGGTGAAATAATTTAGGTGTTTGTATAAGTCAGTTATCTCTATAATATATGACTTTTATATTTGTGTTTTTCAGTTACATTCAGTAGCCCACATTTGTTTAGTAACAAAATTAACAAAAATTGCTGTCATTATTTTGAGTTAATTTTCAACTTGTATTTTTAATTTGCTGAATACATTCTAGCACTATTGTATTGTCAGAGACCTTAATTCAAGTCTTTAAATATTTAATAAAATTATGTTAAAAACTGAAATTATTTGATGTTTTAATTTTGATTGCTCTGGACAAAGACAGTATTTACATCTTGATGCTTCAGGATAAAAGTTGCATTAAACAGTACTTGAATTTAAATGTGGTTTAAAATGTTTCTTAATTCTAAAGCTTTTTGTAGTTTCTATTTTCTAAGCAATATTAGCTATATTGGATCTTCTAGATGAAAGATTTGACTATGATTAAATATGTACAGTGCCATCCTGGAATAGATTTTATTCATAGATTAATAAAATATGTGCAGCATGATTTAGGAGAAAATATTTTAGGACATTAAATTTAGTTACATAAGCTACAGTCTGTTTTAAATTCTGTGCAACCAAAATCTGTTTTGCTTTAAAAAGAAAAAATGTTCAAATTTCACTGGGAAATGTAGAGTATTTGTTTTCCAAGACCATCAAAATTATACCCAATCATACTTTCAGGAAATTTTCAAAATATTAGATTTAGCTTTTCAACGTAATGATGATGATTATTGTTTAATTTTCTTAGCTGCACTTACCAGTATTAAGAACACTCTGATTTCGTTACATGTTTCTTATAGTACCTCCTTGGTTCAAATGTAATTCTTTTCTGATATTGAATAAACTGTAATGTCAAGGACCTAGCACAATGCCTGGTATATATTTGGTAATCAATACACATTACTTTCTTTCCCTTATCATGTTGTTAGCTACTGATTTCTAAAGGTATTGAGAAATGATCGCAAGAAAAATTTAGGAGCTCAACTTCCATTCTAAATCTTTTTTTTTTTTTTTTTTTTTTTTTTTTGAGACGGAGTCTTGCTTTGTCGCCCAGGCTGGAGTGCAGTGGCGCCATCTCGGCTCACTGCAAGCTCCACCTCCCGGGTTCACGCCATTCTCCCGCCTCAGCCTCCGAGTAGCTGGGACTACAGGCGCCCGCCACCTCGCCCGGCTAGTTTTTTGTATTTTTAGTAGAGACGGGGTTTCACCATGTTAGCCAGGATGGTCTCGATCTCCTGACCTCGTGATCCACCCGCCTCGGCCTCCCAAAGTGCTGGGATTACAGGCTTGAGCCGCCGCGCCCGGCCCCCATTCTAAATCTTTAAACTTCTTTTTCTAAAAGAAAGATTCAAACTAACGCATGATGTTTTAGGCGTAATTCTGTACCGACCGCTGAGACATCTATCCTCAGGAGCACACACCCCGGAAAATCTCCTCCCCGTGAGTGTGATTGCAATCTGAATTTGATGGAATAGTCATTCCCTTGACTGAGTTGCATTAGGTTGCAAAGGTGATGGTATAATTATTTCTGTGATTATATTATATAATATGACTCCTTCTTAGTAGGCTGGAGAGAGAAATTCCTGCTGGCTTTGAAGAAGTAAACTGCCATGTTTAAGAGGGCCATATGGCTAGGACCTGAGGGTGGCTTCTAAAAGTTGAGAGCAATTCCTGCTGACAGCCAACAAGAAGTCAGGGCTATCAGTCCCAGCCAAAAGGAGACTGTGAGAGCTTTATTCATAACAAGTTTGCCACCAAAATATATGTATTGTGAAAACCACCACTAAACCCATTTATGCCTAATGTTCCATTACTGGAATGCTAAGCTTGTGGGAGTTATTTATATCCTGTTGAAGGTCATTGCCAAGGTCTGATTCCCTGCCCCTCCCCCCACCCCCAATTTGCAACCTCTGGCATAAATGGGCTAAGGCTAAAATGGGAAAAACAAAGAATCATATCAACATTGCTGTTATTGGATATGTGGATTCAGGCAAGCCCACCGTCTGATCGACAAAAGAACCATCAAAAAATGTGAGAGGGAGGCTGCCAAGATGGAAAAGGGCTCCTTCAAGTATGTCTGAGTCTTGTAAAAACTGAAAGCTGGATGTAAGCAAGGTTTCACCGTTGCTAACCCCTGTGGAAATTGGAGCCACCAAGTATTATGTAACCATCATTGATGCTCCAAAACAGACTTTTTAAAAAGCATGATTATGGGCACATCAGAGAAACATTCTCTAGAGCTTCCATAGGAATACAGCTCTTCCAATACCCTGATTTTTAGGATTTCTGGGCTCCAGAATGGTAAGATAATGAATTTGTGGTATTTTAAGCCACTAAGTCTGTGAGAATTAGTGCAGCAATGGAGAAATAATGCACTCAACATCAGAAGAGCCTCTTAACATGGAAGAAACCAAAACAAAGTAACTCGAAGGACAGAAACTATACAAGAACAAGAACCTCTCAAGGATGAAAACTTTTCCTATACTTGGAGAGACAATATACTTGCAAAAACAAGTGAATATATGCATCCACTAAAGAATAGAATCATACATATACATAGCAAACACTCAGAACAAAAAATTCTTGAAAAGTGAAATATAATAATGGAATTTTAAAATACAATATAAGGGCTGGTGGATAAAGTTAAGGAAATTTCCCCCAAGCAAAGATTAAAGAAAGATAATAGGAGAGAGAAAACAAGAAAGAAAGAGTAAGCAAATTAAAGGAGCAGAGCAGTAGGTCCAAAATCTGAATAACAGAGGAAATCATCAACAAAAAAAGTTGCCGGAACTGAAGGATATGCACTGTCAACTTGACAACATTCACTGAGTAACCAGCACAATGTGTAAAAATAAACTCACACTAAAGCACATTACCATGAACTTTGGTGGGTACAATTAGAAGATTCTATAGGGCTCCAGGAAGATGGGGGATGGGGAGAGAAGGAAAGATTATGTACAAAGAAACCAAAGGGCGTATGAAAAGGAATATATCAGGAATCAAAATAGGTTTGATCTTTTTAACATCATCGTGGAGTAGCAAGATAATGGTCAGTGCCTTCAAAGTTCTGGTGGAGAAAGACTTCTAACCTGGAATTCTATACCTAGCCAAACTGTCATAAATTGATGCAGGAAAAAATATTCTTACAGAAGCACCCTTATTATTTCACTGAGGGGTGTCTTCCATCAAAATGAAAGAGCAAATCAAGAAAGAGGAAGATGGAATTCAGAAAAAAAAAGGAGGAAATTGAAGACAATATCATATGATAGGAGATCTCCGAAATGCCCAAGGAACAGTCCTTGAAGTTCTTTTCTTTTTTTCTTATTGATTTTTTTATTTTTACCATCCCCATGGATACCATGGATGAAGCTCTTTTCTATCAACAACAACTCACCATGAAATTATTACCTTTTTTCAAATGGAGTATAATTGGCATGTCAGAAACTATGCATATCTAAAATGTACAGTTGTATAGGTTCTGACGTGTACATCAATCACCAAAATCAAGATACTAAATATGTTCGTCACCTCCAAAGTTTTCATGATGCATCTTTGTATCCCTCCCTCTTCTTCTTTTCTGCCTCTGCTCCATTCCCAACCCAGGCCCTAGGCAAGCACTTATCTGCTTTCTATAACCATGGATATTTGTATATTCTAAAAAATATTATAAGGGGAAGATACAGTATGTATTCTGTCTGACTTCTTTTAATCTGCTTAACTGAGTTTCATCCATGTTTTTGCATATATTGATAATTCTTTTTTTTTTTTTTGAGACAGGGTCTTGCTCTGTTGCTTAGGCTGGAGTGTAGTGGCATAATAATGGCATAGTTCAATCTTTTATTGCCGAATATTGTTCCATTTTATTAATCATTTGGGTTGTTTCCAGTTTGGGGCTGTTATAAGTAAAACTTCTGTGACCGATCGTATACAAGTCTTTATATGAACATGTGCTTCCTTTTTCTTGGGCAAATGCCTAGGAGTGGAAGTAATGCATCACATAGTATATATATATTTGGCTTTTCAAAAAATTGTCAAATTGTTCTCCAAAGTGGTTTTAAATTTCACTTTCTTATGATATGTATATTAATAGTTCCACTTCCTCCTCACCTTCACCAACATTTAATATCGTCAGGCTTTTAAATTTTAGCCATTTAAAGATGTTATAGTCACTCTTTATAAGAAGGATGGACCCTCACCCAGAATTTGTTTCAGATTCCAATATTGATAATGCCACGCTCACACACAGACACACATCCCAAAAGATGTGAAAGGCCTTGTTACATAATGAGTCTCTGAGAAGATCAGGGAAGGCTTCCCAGCTGGTTTGAAAACGGTTTGAGTGCTCGCTTCTGCAGCACATGTACTAAAATTGGAGTGATACAGAGAAGATTAGTATAGACCTGCACAAGATGACAGGCAAATTCGTGAAGCATTCCATATTTTAAAAAACGAAAATAAAAAGAAAATGGCTTGAGAGGCTGGGTGCGATGGCTGGGGCCTGTAATCCAAGCACTTTGGGAGGCCAAGGCAAGCAGATTGCTTGGGCCCAGGAGTTCAAGACCACCTTCGGTAACAGACCCTGTCTCCACAAATAATAATTTATGTGTGTTTTTTTTTTTTTTTTTTTGAGGCAGGGTCTTGCTCAGTCGCCCAGGCTGGAGTGCAGTGACACGATCAGGGCTCACTGCAGCCTCGAATTCCTTGGCTCAAGCAATCCTTCTGCCTCAGCCCCCCAAGTACCCCTAAGTAGCTGGCACTATGGGCACACACAACCATGCCTGGCTAATTTTTCTGAATTTTAATAGAGATGGGGTTTTGCTATGTTGCCCAGGCTGGTTTTGAACACCAGAGCTGAAATGATCCTCCTGCCTCAGCCTCCCAAAGTGCTGGGATTACAGGCGTGAGCCACTGTATCTGGCCTACAAATAATAATTTTAAAAAATTAGACAGGCATGGTGGCATCTGCCTGTGGTCCCAGCTACTCAAGAGACTGAGGCAGGAGGATCACTTGAGCCAGGGAGGTCAAGGCTGCAGTGAGCCACTATTGTGCCAGCTTGGGTGACAGAGTGAGACCTCATCTCAAAAACAACCACCACAAAGAAAATGGCTTGAGAGAGAAGGGAAGGAGACTAGCTTGGGAATTCAATGGTGATTAAGAGGCGGGTGAAGAAGTGAAGATTCTTTTTTTTTTTTGAGACAGAGTCTGGCTCTGTCGCCCAGGCTGGAGTGCAGTGGCCGGATCTCGGCTCACTGCAAACTCCACCTCCCGGGTTTACGCCATTCTCCTGCCTCAGCCTCCCGAGTAGCTGGGACTACAGGTGCCCGCCACGTCGCCTGGCTAGTTTTTTGTATTTTTCTTTAGTAGAGACGGGGTTTCAACGTGTTAGCCAGGATGGTCTCGATCTCCTGACCTCGTGATCTGCCCGTCTCGGCCTCCCAAAGTGCTGGGATTACAGGCTTGAGCCACTGCGCCCGGCCTAGAAGTGAAGATTCTTAAACATAGGTCAGGGTTGTGTGGTTTAAACTTCCCACTGGCATTAAAGAAGGGAACTCCAGTTTTCTTATCAGCTGTCCCAGTGTTTGGCAGGAGAGGGAGAGGTGAGCTTCAAAGCTAGCTACCAGAATCAAAATTGAAGTCAGATACTTTATTACAAATGAGCATGTAATGGGGTCTGATTTTGGTGTTAATCTGCATTTCCCTGGTAACTAATGATGTTTACCATCTTTTCACCTGCTTACTGGCCATATTTACATCTTTTTTATTGAGGTGTTTGGTCAAATCTTTTGCGTTAAAAAATGAATTCTCAAAGTAATAAAAGCCATATATGACAAACCCACAGCCAACATCATACGAAAT
This sequence comes from Theropithecus gelada, assembly GCF_003255815.1. Taxonomy (NCBI): domain Eukaryota; kingdom Metazoa; phylum Chordata; class Mammalia; order Primates; family Cercopithecidae; genus Theropithecus; species Theropithecus gelada. The sequence goes on from NC_037677.1 coordinate 19,538,813, forward strand.
GGGGAAAAGTTGAAAGCATTCCCTCTGAGAACTGGAAAAAGACAAGGATGCCCGTTTTCACCACTTCTATTCTGTTGTATTCAACATAGTACTGGAAGTCCTAGCCAGAGCAGTCAGACAAGAGAAAGAAATAAAAGGCATCGAAATTGGAAAAGAGAAAGTCATACTGTCACTGTTTGCTGATGATATGATTGTATACGTAGAAAACCCTAAAGACTCATCCAAAGCTAGATCTGATAAATGAATTCGGTCTCAGGATTCAAAATTAGTAGGATTGCTTTACATGACCAATCAAGTTGAGAATCAAATCAAGAACTTAATCTCCTTTACAGCAGCTGAAATAAAATAAAATAAAATAAAATAAAATAAAATACTTAGGAATACACTTAACCAAGGAGGTGAAAGATCTCTACAAGGAAAACTGCAAAACACTGCTGAAAGAAATCATAGATTTCACAAATGGAAACACATCCCATGCTCGTGGATGGGAAGAATCGGTATTGTGAAAATGACCATGCTGCCCAAAGCAATCTACAGATGCAATGCAATTCCCATCAAAATATCATCATTCTTCACAAAACTAGAAAAAAAAAAAACCCTAAAATTCATATGGAACCAAAAAAGAGCCTACATAGCCAAAGCAATGCTAAGCAAAAAGAACATATCTGGAGACATCACATTACCTGACTTCAATTTATACTAAGGCTATATTTGCCAAAATGGCATGGTACTACTGGTATAAAAATAGCCACATAGACCAATGGACTAGAGTAGAGAACCCAGAAATAAACCCAAATACATACAGCAAACTGATCTTCGACAAAGCATACAAAAACATAAATTGGGGAAAGGGTACCCTATTTAATTCATGGTGCTGGGAAAACAGGTGAGCCACAAGTAGGAGAATGAAACTGGATCTCCATCTCTCACCTTACACAAAAATCAACTCAAAATAGATCAAAGACTTAAATCTAAGACCTGAAACCGTAAACATTCTAGAAGATAACATCAGAAAAACTTTCCTGGACATCAGCTAATGCAAAAAACTAATGACTAAAATCCCAAAAGCAAATGCAACAAAAATAAAAATAAATAAATGGAACTTAATTAAACTAAAAATCTTCTGCACAGCAAAAGAAATAATCAGCAGATAACCCACAGAGTGGGAGAAAATATTCACAAACTATTCACCCAACAAAGGACTAGTATCCAGAATCTGCAAGGAACTAAAACAAATCAGCAAGAAAAAACAAATAATCCTATCAAAAAGGGGCAAAAGGACATAAATAGAAAATTCTCAAAAGAAGGTGTACAAATGGCCAACAAGCATATGAAAAAACACCCAATATCACTAATTATTAGGGAAATGCAGGTGAGAACCATACTGAGATACCACCTTACTCTTGCAAGAATGGCCATAAGTAAGAAGTCAAACAACAGTCGATGTTGGTATGGATGTGGTGAAAAGGGAACACTTTTACACTGCTGATGGGAATGTAAATTAGTCCAACTCCTGTGGAAAACAGTATGGAGATTCCTTAAAGAACTAAAAGTGGAACCACCATTTGATCCAGCAATCCCACTACTGGGTGTCTACCCAATGAAAATAAGTCATTATATGAAAAAGACCCATACACATGCATGTTTACAGCAGCACAACTCACAATTGCAAAGATATGGAACCAATCTAAGTGCCCATCAACCAACAAATGGATAAAGAAAATGTGGTGCCTATATACACCACAGAATACTACTCAGCCATAAAAGTAATGAAATAATGTCTTTTGCAGCAACTTGAATGGACCTGGAGGCCATTAGTCTAAGTGAAGTAACTAGGGAATGGAAAACCAAATATCATATGTTCTCACTTACAAGTGGGAGCTATGCTATGAGAACACAAAGCCATAGAATGATACACTGGACTTTGGGAACTTGGTAGGGAGAAGGTGAAGGGGTGGCCTGCCCCTCCACACCTGTGGGTGTTTCTCGTAAGGTGGAAGGAGAGACTTGAGAAAAGAAATAAGACACAGAGACAAAGTATAGAGAAAGAAAAGCGGGGCCCAGGGGACCGGCGCTCAGCTTACAGAGGACCCACGCTGGCCCCGGTCTCTGAGTTCCCTTAGTATTTATTGATAATTATCTTTACCATCTTAAAGACAGGGGAGTGGCAGGACAATAGGATCATTTTTAGGGAGGAAATTAGCAGTAAGACATAAGAACAAAAACCTCTGTGATATGAATAAGTTCAAAGGAAAATCCTGTGCCTTGAGATAAACCTTTTAGCAACATTGTTTCATCCTATCACATGGGGATAAACCTTAGACAATACCTAGCTTTCCTAGGCAGAGGTCCCTGCGACCTTTGGGTGTGTACCTGTCCCTGGGTAGTTAAAATTAAGAGAATGGTGATAACTTTTAACCAGCAAGCTACCTTCAGGCATTTGTTTAACAAAGACACATCCTGCACAGCCCAAAATCCATTAAACCTTGAGTCACCGCAACACATGCCTCTTGCAAAGGACAAGGTTGGGGGTAGGGTCACAGATTAACAGCATCTCAAATACAAAACAAAATGGAGTCTCTTATGTCTACTTCTTTCTATATAGACACAGTAACAGGCTGATCTCTTTCTTTTCCCCACAGAAGGTTGGGGGGAGTGAAAGATACAAGGCTACATATTGGTACTGCTAAGGTGACAGGTATGCTAAAATCTCAGTAATCACCACTGAAGAACTTATCCATGTAACCAGAACCCACCTGTACCCCCAAAACTATTGAAATAAAAAAATGAGTTCTCACTGAGTTTTGAGTATTATTCGTATGTTGTGAATGCAAGTCCTATATCAGATAGATAATTTGCAGGTATTTTCTCCCCGTTTGTAGCTTATCTTTGAAGTCTGTTATCAGTGTTTTTTGAAGAGCAGAAGTTATTAATTGTGATGAAGTCCAGTTTATCATCTTTTTCTTTTCTAAGTCATGATTTTGGGGTCCTATCTTTGCCTAACTCAAGGCAACAGATTTTCTCATTTATTTTCTTCTAGATGTTTTATGGTTTTACATTTTACATTTACGTCTATAGTTCATCTGAAGTTGATTTTTATATTTGATAAGGAGTATGGAATAAAGTTCTTATGGGATACAGCAAAAGCAGTTCTAAGAGGAAAGTCCATAGCTATAAATGCCTACATTAAGAGAAAAGAGACTGGGTGCGGTGACGCACCCTGTATCCCAGCACTTTGGGAGGCCTAGGTGGGCGGATCACTTAGGTCAGGAGTTCTAGACCAGCCTGGAATACAAAAATTAGCAGAGCGTGGTGGTGTGTGCCTGTAATCCCAGCTACTTAGGAGGCTGAGGCAGGAGAATCACTTGAGCCCAGGAGGCCGAGGTTGCAGTCAGTAGAAACTGCACCACTGCACTCCAGCCTGGATGACAGAGAGAGACTCCATCTCAAAAAAAGAAAGAAAGAAAAAAAAAAGATCTCACAAAACAGCCTAACTCTACACCTAAGAGAAATTGAAAAGGAACAAACTAAGCCCAAAGTCAACAGAAGCAAAGAAACAACAATCTGAGCAGAAATCAAGGAAACCGAGATGAGGAAAACAATTGGAAAGATCAGTGAAACTAAGAGTTGTCTTTTGAGAATCGAAATAAGATTGGCAAACCTTTAGTTAGACTAAGAAAAAGAGAGGACTTTGCAGGACAGTGGCCTCTTCAGAGTGGTCTTGAACCACCCAGTTTTTTCCCTGTCTCACTTGCAGTTCTCAAGAATAATTATAGAATGTGGTAGGAATGCGTTACCCTGAGGCAGGAAGAAATTGCCTGAAACAATCTGCACCTTAGTCCTGTCCTTCCTAGGGAATGTAATATTGTAAATTAGGGAGAAAGTACCTGGGACAGCCTGGACTTTTTTCCTCCCTCCCCTGGAATCAGGATGTCCTTCAAAGCTTTGCCCAGGGTGTCATGTGGTCCTTGAGATATGTAACCTGAGGTGGGCTGCCTTTCAAGGTCCCTCAGCTGTGGTGCAAACGAGGACCATGCAGTCCAGGTATTATCCATCCCATCCTATGCAGCTTTAATGAATGTTGGGGGACTGGCTCACAAGGGATCCTAGGCTTTTTTGATTGGCCCCTTGCTGTCTATCTGGAAGCAATCCATCTGCTTCATATAACATGTGTTTGTTCTGTCTTACCAGACTCAGGGAAATGGTAATTATAGACTCAAACAAATAAAATTAGCAGTGAAAGAGGAGAGCTTACAACTGATGCCACAGAATATACAAAGGATAATAGACTAGTATAAATAATTATATGCCAACAAATCGGATAACCTAGAAGAAATGAACAAATTCCTAGAAACATACGTACAAACTAGCAAGACTAAATTATGAAGAAATAGAAAATCTTAACAGACCAATAACAAATAAGGAGATTAAATCAGTAATCAAAACCCTCCAAACAAAGAAACGCCCAGGACCAGATGACCTCATTAGTGAATTGCATCACTCTTTTAAAGAAGAATTAATGTCAATCCTTCTTAAACACTAACAAAAAATTGAAGGGGAGAGAATGCTTCCCAACTAATTTTATGAGGCCAGCATTACCCTGATACCAAAGCCAGAAAAAGACATTACAAAAAAAGAAAATCAAAGGCCAGTATCTCTAATGAATACAGATGCAAAAATTCCCATTGAAATACTAGCAGACCAAATTCAACAGCACATTTAAAGGGTCATCCACCACTATCAAGCGGGATTTATCCCTGGGATGCAAGGATGCTTCAATGTAAACAGATTAATAAATGTGATGCACTGCAATAACAGACTGAAGGGTAAAATTATATGATCATCTTGTTAAAGGAAAAACTTCAGCCGAATTACTTTTAAAGGAGTTTAACTGAGCAATGAATGATTTGCGAATCAGGCAGCCCCCAGAATCACAGTCATATTCAGAGAGACTCCAGGGGTGCCTTGCAGTCAGAACAAATTTATAGACAAAAATGTAAACTGACATACAAAAATCGGAAGCAAGGTACAGAAACAGCTGGATTGCTTACAGGTTGGCGTTTGCCTTATTTGAACACAGTTTGAACACTTGGCAGTGTATGAGTGTTGAAGTACAATGCCAATACTCAGCTATATTTACAGGTGCATACTCCTAAGTTAGGTTTTCAATGTTGTCTACCTATTAAATTAGGTTACAGTTCATCTACAAGGACTCAAATATAGAAGTACGGAGTCCTTCTCAGGCCATATTTAGTTTGCCTTAATAATCTCAACAGATGCAGAAAAAGCATTTAACAAAATTTAATTTCCTTTCATGATAAAAACTCTCACCTGGCCAGGCGCGGTGGCTCATGCCTGTAATCCCAGCACTTTGGGAGGCCGAGGCGGTGGATCACTTGAGCAGGAGTTTGAGACCAGCCTGGCCAACATGATGAAACCCTGTCTCTACTAAAAAAGCCAAAACTTAGCTGGGCCTGGCGGTGCCTGCCTGTAATCCCAGCTACTCGGGAGGCTGAGGCAGGAGAATTGCTTGAACCCAGGAGGCGGAAGTTGCAGTGAGCCGTGGTTACACCGCTGCACTCCAGCTTGGAGGACAGAGCGAGACTCCTGCTAAAAATAAAAAATAAAAATGAAAAAACTTCTCACCAAATTGGATATAGAAGGAATGTACCCCAGCATAATAAAGGCCATATATGACAAGCCCACAGCTAAAATCATTCACAATGGTGAAAAGGTGGAAGTTTTTCTACTAAGATTATGAACAAGACAAAGGTACCCACTCTCATGCTTTCTCCTCAACATAGTACTAGAAATCTTAGAATAATTAAGCAAGAGGAAAAAATAAAAGACACCCAAATTGGAAAGAAATTAAATTATTTCTGTTTGCAGATGAAATGCCATGATCTGAAATATATAAAACCCAGCACACTCCACCAAAAAACCTGTTAGAATGATCAAGTTCAGTAAAGTTTCAAGATACAAAATCAACATAGAAAAATCAGTTGTGTTTTTATTTTATTTTATGTTTATTTATTTATTTATTTATTTACTTTTTTGAGATGGAGTCTCACTGTCGCCCAGGCTGGAGTGCAGTGGTGCAATCTTGGCTCACTGCAACCTCCGCCTCCTGGGTTCAAGCGATTCTCCTGCCTCAGCCTCCCAAGTAGCTTGTGCCACCATGCCTGGCTAATTTTTGTATTTTTAGTAGAGACAGGATTTCACCATGTTGGTCAGGCTGGTCTTGAACTCCTGACCTCAGGTGATCCATCTGCCTCAGCCTCCCAAAGTGCTGGGATTATAGGTGTGAGCCACCTCGCCCTGCCCAGTTGTGTTTTTATACACTAACAATGAACTATCCAAAAAAGAAACTAAGAAAACAATCCCATTTACAACAGCATCAAAAACAATAAAATAGGAATACATCTAATTAAGGAGATGAAAGATCTGTACACTACAAACTCTAAGACACTGATTAAAGAAATTTAAAGTACAAATAAATGAAAAGATCCTGTGTTCATGGATTAAAAGAATGATCATTGTTAAGATGTCCCTATTACTCAAAATGATTTAGAGATTCAATGTAATCTCTATCAAAATTTCAATAATCTTTTTCACAGAACTATAAAAACATCCTAAAATTTTTATGCAAACACAAAAGAATCTGAATAGCCAAAGCAAAACATCCCACTACCTGATTTCAAAATCTACTACAAAGCTATAGTAATCAAAGTAGTATGGTATTGCAGTAAAAGCAGACACACAGACCAAGGAAATAATAGAATTTCTTTAAATACAATCTCTTCTTTGGGATCTTATATTGCAGCTCTTTTTTCTTTCTTCCTTTTTAGTTATCATATGGAAGGTTGGTTGGAACGTTCCTGTAGATGTTTCCCGATGCACATATGAACGACGTTTTCCTAGAGCATATGCCTAGGAGAGCAGTTGCTGGTTCAACTTGATGAGATATTTCCAAATTGCTTTCCAAGGAGGTTTACCAATTTGCTCTCCTATCAGCAGGATATGATTCTGCATCCTCCATAACATTTGCTTTGGTCCTGTCAGGGTCTTTCTTTTATTAAAAAAAAAAAAAGTTTTTTTTTTTGACTGGGTAAAACTTTCAAGTGCTGCAAAATTCAAAACTATAAAAAAAATAGAATGTAGGCCAGGAGCAGTGGCTCATGCTTGTAATCCCAGCACTTTGGGAGGCTGAGATGGGTGGATCACGTGAGGTTAGGAGTTCAAGACCAGCCTGGCCAAAATGATGAAACCCCCTCACTACTAAAAATGCAAAAATCATCTGGGCATGGTAGTGCATACCTATAATCCCAGCTACTTGGGAGGCTGAGGCAGGAGAATCTCTTAAAGTTGGGAGGCAGAGGTTGCAGCGAGCTGAGATTGCACCACTGCACTCCAGCCTGAGAGACAGAGCAAAATTCCATCTCAAAAAAAAAAAAAAAAAAAAATAGAACATGAGCATGAGCATGCTATGACCCTGATCTGACCCTGATCTCCAGGCAGCCCATTTACAGTTTACAGTAAAAATTCCTAATGGAATCTTACATGGGTATTTTATGTGGACACTGGCAAGTGTGTCTGCGTGCGTGTGTGTGTGCGCACACGTGTGTGTGTGCTTTTTTGTTTTTTTGACTTCACATTGTCTCATCAACATCCTTTTTGTCTCACCTGAAAAATATGTTGGAGATCATTCCATATCAGTACACAGAACTTCCTCAGTCTTTGTTTTTTAAAACATTAACTGCTACTTGATTTTTTTGTTTTAATTAATTTATTTATTTTGAGATGGAGTTTCGCTCTTGTTGTCCAGACTAGAGTTTAATGGTGTGATCTAGGCTCACTGCAACCTCTGTCTCCTGGGTTTAAGCAATTCTCCTGCCTCAGCATCAGCTGGGCTTATAGGCGTCTGCCACCATGCCGGGCTAATTTTGTATTTTTAGTGGAGATGGGGTTTCACCATGTTGGTCAGGCTCATCTTGAACTCCTGACCTCAAGTGATCCACCTGCCTTGGCCTCCCAAAGTCTTGGGATTACGGTGTGAGCCACCATGCCTGGCCGTGACTGTTTTTTAAATTAAAAGAATAATTTTTTTTGTGAAATGTATCATGCATAATAGAATAGAAAACATTTATGTATGAGCAGAAGAAGAATAAAATTAATTCCTGCATACACTTCTCTCAGGCTTAGAAGAATCATGTCAGTAGCTTAGAAGCGCCCTTTGATAGTCTTCTGTATGACAGCCCCGAGCCTCCACCCCAAGGAAATTCCTCTCCAAACATTTGTGTTAGTGATTCCTTTGCCTTTCTTTATAGATTTCCAACTCATGTTTGTATCCTCAAAGGATGCATTGCTCAGTTTTGACTGAGTAGCAAATACAAACTTAACTGCAATAAAATTAGTTAATTGCCAGTAGGTTCCTGGGATAAGGTAAGTTCAACTGAATCTCTGGGTTTAAATTCCCTGGATGTGAAAGAGCATCCCTTCTGGAAAGGTCAGGGACAAGGCCATTGTTGAAACCTGGAAACATGGGAGCACATCACTGAGGCATCCATTTGTGGAGCAGGGTCTGGATTCAGCAGTGATGTGGTCAGGCAAGTAGGCTACCCAGAACTTCCTGGGTCCAAACTTACATTAATCTACCTCGAGCTCCCAAGAGTAGGTCAAAGAAGAACATTTCTGTGAGGGTGAAATGAGGATTCTCAGCTGATCCAAGTAGCAGGTCATAGAGGAGAAAAAAGAAACCTCAGTACATAGACAAGGTAGTCAATGAGCTCCATTGGACATGTGACCCTTGGTTTTAAAAAATGGCAGTGTGGATCTTGCTCATGACCTCCCAGGACATCCCTGGATGATGGTGCTTCTGTCTGGACTATGTTCCCTCTGTCTGGTCATTTTGGGACCTCCCTTTGTGATGCCAGGGATGCTCTTTGCCTCTCTGTTTGTGGGATTTCCCATGTTCCCATTCCTCTTCTTTCTTGGTTTGCTCTCATTTTTGTGGAGTGCTTCCTCTAGTAGCTTTCTGAGAAAGGATCTATGTGAGATACATGTTTTGAGGGTTTGCATATGTTAAAATGTGTTTATTTTACCCTCATATTTAATTAGTAGTTTTGTTGGGTATAGAATAATAGGTCAGACATTTTCCTTTAAGATATAAGCAAGATCTTCTGGTGTCTCAAAAAGTCTAAAGCCATGAATGTTAATTCTATGCATGCCCTATGTTTTACTCTCTGGAAACTTGTAGGATCATCTCATGCCTCTCAGGACTTGAAATTTCACGTGATGGGCTTTGGTGTGAATCTCTGTGGGCTCTCTCAATCTGGCTACTCAAGTCCTTCAGTCCTGAGAATTTTCTTGAATCATTTCATTGATGATTTTCTTGCCTCATTTTTTTCTGGAATACCTATTAAATATCAGCATTGGACCACCTGGACTGGTCCTCAAATTTTGTTATCTTTGCTCTTCTATTTTTCATCTTTTTGTGGTTTTGACTACTCTCTGGGAGATTTCCTCAAATTTAACTTTTTTTTTTTAGACAGTTTTGCTCTTGTTGCCCAGACCAGAGTGCAATGGTACGATCTCAGCCCACTGCAACCTCCGTCTCCTCTGTTCAAGCGATTCTGTGGCCTCAACCTCCCAAGTAACCGAGATTACAGGCACCCACCACCATGTCTGGCTAATTTTTAATATTTTGGTCGAGACGGGGTTTCACCATGTGGGCCAGGCTGGTCTTGAACTCCTGACCTCAGATGATCCTCCCGCCTCGTCATCCCAAATTTCTGGGATTATAGGCGTGAGCCACAACGCCTGGCCCAATTTTTACTTTTGTTTGTTCTATTGAGTTTGTCGTTGTTGTGTTTCTGCAATCATATTTTAGATTTCCAAAAGCTCTTTTTTGATTTCTGAATGTCTGAATGATCCTTTATTAAAAGACTCTGTTCCTGTGTCATGGATGCAAAGATTTCTCTTATGTCACTGAGAATATTAATTATATATGTAATTATATGTAAACTGAGTGTCCATCGGCTTCTGTTCTTAGGTTCCCATGAGATCCCTGTTTATTTAACTCATATGTACATCTTTACAAGGGACCCCTGCTACTTGAAGAAACTTGAAAGAGAATATGTTCTAGCAAGCAGAAAAATTGAACACACCTCTTGTCTCTAAATAGTCCATATTTGAACACAAGGCAGATGCTGGATCCTTCATGTTCTCTAGCTGCTGAGTAAGCATAATTAATTTGGTTTACAGTTTTAGGAGCAATAATTAGCTCATGATTCACACTGAAGAAAACGTTCCTATCTCTTAGGCTCCTTAAGGGTTTAAGTTTCCTGATTGTTTATGTTGAGAGTTCCAAGACCCATTAGCTGAATGAAATGTACAACAAATCCACTGCTTAAACAAACAGCACCTTTCACTGGGCCTGTTGGATACAGACTATTTATTTTTGTGTAAAAGTGACCAATATCAAGTTACACATTTGTTCCAGATGTTGCATCCAAAAAAGCTAAACTAGCCAGTGCATAACAATGTCACCTCGGCTCCAGAAGTGAGAAAGCTGAAGCCTCCACATGCTTGGAGAACAACGATGGTTAGGCCAAAGGCTGGGACATTGAAGGCTGTTGTGTTTTGTGGTTAAGTGTGGCCATTGTGAACATCTGACCCATCCAGATACTCAAATTGGTCACACACTCAACTAGTAGCGATCTGCCGGTGTGTGGGTCTGTATTGCATTACTTTGTGTGTGAATGTGTTAGGGAAAGTCATAGAATTGGGTTTAATAGAAAAACAGTTCTTCACTTGGACTCAGACAAGGGAGGAGGAGCTTGTGGTCATCATTAAGGGGCCTCAAGCACATTCCCTTTCTCCAGGGCACACCTGGAATGGCACTGCCCTCTTGCCTGGAGCTCAGGTTAGGAATATGACTTGCTTTGGCCAATGAAATGTGAGTGAAATTTCAAGTGCCAGTGTGCCCTTATTGGCAGTCACTGCTCATCAGTACATTAGACCCACCCAAAGTGCTTAACATTCAGATTCCCAAGCTGAACTCCAGACCAATTGGAATAGAATGTCTCCAAGTAGAACCAAGGCAACAATATGTATTAAAGCCCTTGGGTGTTTACAGCATTGGGCCCAGGTTGAGTCTCACTGCTTGAGCTCCTGGTTCTATTTCATGTCTCTTTATAACACTTATTAAAATAGTGCTAATATTATTGGCATGGTGTTATATATTTGTTTTCTAGTATTTGCTCTTGTGCTTTGAAATGAGGCATCAGCTGGGAGCATGATTGGCCTCCTTCCAGCACCCCCACAACACCTACTGAGGCCCTGGGCTCCCCTATTGAGTGCAAGAGGGGTCCCTGGACTATATGCCCAAGTGCTACTATATTTTTGCTTGGCATGTATGTTTCTCATTGTGTAAAGCTGCTATTCTTTTGATAATTCAAGTAACTATTTCATGTACTATAGCTTTGAAAACAAAAAATTGTAAGAAAAAACATCCAATGACTGTGCTGTGGTTGGAGACTTCATTACCAAGGTGTTTACATCTTCCTTTTACCTCTCATTTTGAGGAGCTATCTTCATGGAGGCAAGAGGCAGAGAAATTCTAGGCAGACAGGGGTGGGTCTGTGGCAAAACCCCACCTTCTGGAAATCCTGAAACCTGCGGCCCAAAGTGAGAACTTCCATCCATTTTTGCCCGCTCTCTCCTGGTTCTTTCTGAAGAATGTCTTTTTTCCAATCAAATGTTGCCTTTTCCGAAGCTACCTATGGCCTGCCCTACCCCTCATCCTGTGCCTACAAAGACCCCAGGCTCAGCCAGTAGAGCGGAGAAGCAGCTGGACATTGGGAAGAGGTGACTTGACTTCAGAGACAGCAGCTGGATGTCAAAGAGGCAACTTGACTTCAAGGGAGAGCAACCTGCCCTTCCCATCTCCTTTCCAGCTCCCCTTTCCATTGAGATCTGCTTTCATTGATCAACAAAATTATCCGCATCCACCATCCTTCAATCCCTTCATGTGACCTCATTCTTCTTGGGCACCAGACAAGAATTCAGGATGCACCAAGGGCTGATACCCAAAAAAGCTGTCACACTGGCCCTTTTCCCTCACTGGCAGAGGGCAGCTGCCCCACATGGGGAGGCAAAAGGCCCACTGAGCTGATAGCCCACTGCTGTCTGCGGACAGCAGAGCTAAGAGAGCATTGTAACATGCCCTCTGGGGCTTTGAGGTCACAGGCACCTCCACCTAGACACTGCTGCGGGGCCTGCCTAGTTTGCTCCTGCTGGCAGCAAAGCAGCCAACTGGTTCCTGCACTCACTTGCCTACAGGCTCACTCCTGTGAAGGGTGGAGCATGGCAGACTCGAAGGAACGGAGTTTGCTCCTGCTGGTGCTGAAGCAGCCAGCTGGTTCCTGCATTCATTTGCTTGTGTGCTCCCTCCTACAAGGGGTTGAGTGGGGTGGGCTGAGTAAACAGGGCACCCCTGTCATGAGTCCCGCAAAACAGTCAAGAAAATATCCTGCATCGGTTTGACTCCTCGTCCTCCTCCCCTAATGGTTTGCAGTCTTTCCTATGTCATAATAAAGCTACATTTTATTCTGTAAAAAAAATTTGCTCTACAAGTTTAGAGACTTTCTGTGTCTTGTTCACTGCCAATTCCTTAGGACCTAGAACAGTTCCTTGCAAATTATAGGGGCTCTTATTTAATTTCATAAAAGAAAGGACATTCCTCCCTGCAAAAGATAAAAGAAGATGATTTCAGAAAAAAATAACGGATTTTTTCTAAGAAAGAAAAACTGGCAGCTTTATACTGATTTTTTTAAAAAACTGTGATTACTAGAAAAAATATTGCACACTATTACATTATGGGTTGTGTTAAGATGAGATTTTTCCCTTGACTTTGACCCCCTTCGTGGAACTGGAGTGACTCATTTCACTCAGTCTGCAGCCTGCAGTCTGTGGATGGCTTAGTGTTAACAACTCAGTGAAAGGGTAGGGTGACAGCCTTCTGAAGCACCTGCCCTTTTTAATACCCCAAGTTCTTGTTCAGTATCCTGGGAGAATCAGGTCACATGAACTACTTGAAAGATGATGAGGCCGGGCGCGGTGGCTCAAGCCTGTAATCCCAGCACTTTGGGAGGCCGAGATGGGCGGATCACGAGGTCAGGAGATCGAGACCATCCTGGCGAACACAGTGAAACCCCGTCTCTACTAAGAAATACAAAAAATAGCCGGGCGAGATGGCGGGCGCCTGTAGTCCCAGCTACTCGGGAGGCTGAGGCCGGAGAATGGCGTGAACCCGGGAGGCGAAGCTTGCAGTGAGCAGAGATCCGGCCACTGCACTCCAGCCTGGGCTACAGAGCGAGACTCCGTCTCAAAAAAAAAAAAAAAAAAAAAAAAAAAAAGAAAGATGATGAGTGCAGAAGACTCTATTGAGCAGTGGAAGTGGCTCTTGGTGGAAGGGGAGCTGGAAAAGGGATGGAGTGGGAAAAAGGTGATCTTTCCCTGAAGCCCAGCCTGTCTCCAGCCAGCCTCCCCTCTGAAGCCTCACTGTCTGAAGTTAGCTACATTTATCGTAGTCTCCAGTATGCAGTTGCTGCTTCTCTGCTCGCCACCCAGCTGCTTGTATTCCTGACGATCAGCAGCTTGTGTGTGTGTGTGTGTGTGTATGTTTTTTTTTCCCTCTGCCAGCTGAAGTCTGTTTTCTTATGGGCACAGGATAGGCAGCAGGGTGGGCCAAAAAGGAAATCATTTGGGTGGAAAAACAGGGTTGGCTGTTTTCACTTAGGGCCAAGGTTCCAGGCTTGAGGATAGAGTTTAGCTAAGAGCCCAGCCCTTCTTGGATCAGTGCGATTATTTTTCCCTTAGATACGTGTCTTTAAATTAGGAGTCTGTATTCAACATTACAAGAGAAGTGAAACTCAAATGTCCAGCTTGCTCAAGTACTTCATTTTCAGTGGTGTACCAAAATGGAAGCAACACTCACTGCTCTTTTACTCAATTTGAGATAGTCGCCCAAGATACCAAGCAGATACCTAGCAAAGTCCAGGAAAACCAGCCCACACCACCCCTCCAGAGCTGAGGGCTGGGAGCTGCCCTCGTGCAAGAGTGATGGCTGAGTATGGGAGGGCCCTGCTGTCCCTTTCCAGCCTTCAGTAGCCAAACCCTGGGATTGTTCTTTCTCTCATTCCCTTGTGGGGAAGGCAAGGGAAAATTCATATAATCCTGAGAGCATGAAGATCCCAGGACAGCACATCTTTCCCCATTTCAAAAGGGAAACAGTGGTTTCCTGAATCTTTTGAACAAAGAAGAAACTTCCTATTTCATCTCTAAGAGCAGAAAGTGGAACAGATGACAAGCTGTTTGTGAAGGGTGTGAATATCTTCATGTCAACAGGAAACCCAGGGACCTTGTGTAACTCTGAAAAGAAGAAAGGTGTCTTCTACTCCTGATTAAGTCATGTTCATCCTAAATAGAGGAGCTGGACAATTCTTGGTGGTTGAATAATCTTCTTTTCCTCTAGGTGCCATCCTGGGGAAATGGATTATTACATAATCTGTCTCTCCTCAAAACCTAATAAACTTAAAGGAGAGTTAAGTCAATTTACCTCACAAAAGATAAATCAGGCTTATTATCAGAGTTATTTTCACCATATTTATATGAGTTTCTGAAAATAGCAATACAAAGACTATAACCTCACTTAAAATTTCAAACAACGTAGGATTAAAATGTAGACAGCTCCCAATTTTACATTATCCATTTCACTCCTGAAGGGCAAATGCTATTTGCAGTTTGGAGTGGGGCCTTCTAGACATTTGCTATGTATATACCACACACACACACACACACACACACACAGAGACACAGTGATTTCCTCCGTTCTATGCCATCAAATGTAAAGCCCATGAGTGAATTGGTGCCACTCCTCTAGGCTACTGTCCCCTCCTATTGTGTTCTCTCCTGTTGTGCCCCAAGTGTAGGCACAGCCCAGTCCCTTTCTCCACAGCAAGACTAATCAAGTAACTGATGGTCTGCGTAGTGATACTGACATTTTTGAGGGACAACTGGCAGGAATTCCATCACATAACAAGCCAGAAAATGAAACTAGATTATTGCTCTGGAATTGGACAGCCTGGGTTTGTATCCCAGCTTTTCTACTCACTAATGACCTGACTTTGAAAAAATTACCAAGGTGTCTTAATTTCTTTTTTGTGAAATGAAGATAATAATAGTACCTGCCTTATAGGGTTGTTCACAGAATTATGTTAAATATATGAGAAGAGCCTATAGCCATGCTGGACAAGGAGTGCTCAGCAAATGTTAAACTTGTGTTACTCTTTCAAAAATCCATGTGTTACACTACAAGGCAGGGGTCAGCAAACTTTTTCAGTAAAGGGTCACATAGTAAATATTTTAGGCTTTGGAACCCATATGACCTCTGTCAAACTACTCAACTTTACACGGGGGAAAGAAGCTCTAGTCAATGTGTAAGTGCATGGGTCTGGCATGTTCCAATAAAGCTTTATTTATGACATGTGAATTTCAGATAATGTGCACAAGTCATGAAATATTCTTTTAAAAAATTATTTCTCAATCATTTTAATGTTAAAAAAACAAAAACAGAAACAAAAAAAACAAAACATTCTTCCCTCCTGGGCCATGCAAAATCAGGTGGTAGGCTGGATTTGGCCTACAGGCTGTAGTTCACCAGCAAATTCCACCACCAGCATCACAGGTGTCCCCACCTGGCCATTTCTGTACCCTCTCTTTTCCAGGTCCCCATTTCCCTGATTTTGCTCATCTTTCCTCTGTAGGAGGAAACAAAACTCAGTAACCACCTTTCCACTCAAGAAGAGCCCTTTCCCATTAGGACACAGGGAGCATGGTCCCTCTGTCTCAGCATCTACACTCCAGGTTGAGCCCTGCCCTCACCTTTGCAAACCAGAGGGACCCGGGAAAATGGTCACATGTGTTATACGTGGAAGCATTCCTTCTGTTGGGGGCATATATTTTAATGGCTGCATAGCAGTCAACTGCTTGAGCCCACCAACTTCTTTAACTTGTCTCTTGGTGATTGTTATGGTTTGGATGTGTGTCTCTGCCCAAATCTCATGTTGAATTGTAATCCCCAGTGTTGGAGTTGGGGCCTGGTGGGAGATGATTGGATCACAGGGGTGGATTTCTCATAAATGATTTAGCATCATCCCATCATCCTCTTGGTGCTGTCCTTGTAATAGTCAGTGACTTCTTGCAAGATCTGGTTGTTTAAAAGCATGGCACCTCAATCTCTCTCTGTCTCTCTCTCTCTCTCTCTCTCTACTGTTCCCATCATGTGAGATACCTGCTCCCCCTTCACTTTCTACCATGATTGTAAGCTTCCTGAGGCCCTCCCAGAAGCACATGCCTGTGTTATGCTTCCTGTACAGCCTGCAGAACCATGAGCTAATTAAACCTCTTTTCTTTATTTATCTAGTGTCAGGTATTTCTCTTTTTTTTTCTTTTTCTTTTCTTTTCTTTTCTTTTTTTTGAGACAGGGTCTTGCTCTATTGCCCAGGCTAGAGTGCAGTGGCACCATCTCGGCTCACTGCAGCCTCCGCCTCCTGGGTTCAAGTGATTTCTCCCACCTCAGCCTGCTGAGTAGCTGGGATTACAGATGTGCACTACACGCCCAGCTACTTTTTGTATTTTTAGTAGAGATGGGGTTTTGCCATGTTGGTCAGGCTAAGTATTTGTTTATAGCAATGCACAAATAGCCCAAAACAGTAATGAATGTTTATATCATATTGTTTCCAGGTTTGCACTATACAAAGAATGTTGCATTTTCTCATAAAATCCTCAAATAACTCTATGAGAGGGGAACAATTTAATCTCATTTTACAGATGAAGTGATGGAGAGAGGCAGAGAAAAATGAAGTAACTTGGCCAATTTCATACATGGTTATGATGGAAGCTGCTATGACTCCACTTCCTGGATACAACTGACTGACCTCCAAGAGTGGTCACCGGAGCCAAGATATTGTTACTGTCATATTCATTTTCTTGTATTACTTAATTGGTCTATAAGCTGGTACATGGCCCATGCTAAACCAATCAGTGTCCTTTTCCTAGAATTTTAGAACTGGAATCAGGAAACTCTTATAATTCAAACTCAGGTCTACTAGTCTACTAGCAGACTTTTGGAGAAAAATTCCTCTGTTTTCATGAGAATCTTGAGGGCACTCAAAGCTTGGTTCCAGGTGTTCCCGAGGCCCAGCTATACCCCAGACCTCCCAGAAGCTAAGTTGCTTTGTAAGAGTCCACAATATGTATATATCAATTTATTTTTATTTGTTTTTGAGACGGTATCTGGCTCTGTCGCCCAGGCTGGAGTGCAATGGCACCATCTCAGCTCACTGCAACATCTGCCTCCCAGGTTCAAGCGATTTTCCTGCCTTGGCCTCCAAAGTAGCTGGGACTACAGGTGCCCGCCACCATGCCCAGCTAATTTTTGTATTTTTAGTAGAGATGGGGTTTCACCATTTTGGTCAGGATGGTTTCAATCTCTTAACCTCGTGCTCCGCCCTCCTCGGCCTCCCAAAGTGCTGAGATTACAGGTGTGAGCCACCGTGCCTGGCCTAATCAATTACTTTTTAAAGTTTTTTATTTAAAAAAAATTTTCCTTCACTTTTACCTGAAACAGTTCTAATTACTTTAAGTAAATTAATTACCTAGTGGTACTGTAAACATTATAAGAAAACAGCTATCAGGATGTGGATGATTTCTCTGATGGCCACTTTGATAGGTTTGTAAACCAAAAATAAATTTCTAAGCCCCTCAACCAACCAAATAGATCCCTTCTTGGCCAAGAGGACCCCAGATAAATCTGAAAAACTGAATTCCCGGCCATGACAGGAAGGGAGGTTGGACATACCTCATTATATTCCCTCCCTTTTGGAGTTTAGGCACAACCGACCAGCATTAACATTAAAATACAGACCATAAGACTGAAGAAAACAGACTCTTTGTGGCAATAAGATAACAAATTTCAACCTGACTCTGGTATAGCATTGCATGACAGATAGCAGACCTGGAGAGAAATCAAAATATTTTACCCCAAAATATATTTATTTGACATATTTTGAAACTGTCTTGCAAAGCCATCTTTTGTGGGGAAAATTTGCATCTGCAGAGAATCTCCATTAATGGAGAATGGAGATAATGCAGCCAGGACTTTCCTGGATCTAGGAGAGATTAAGAGTGAAATCTTTTAAGATCCGAAAAGATACATTTACTATCTATTCTCTCTGAAAGCTGCAACCTATGAAACTTCATCTACATAACAAGAACTTTAGTCTCCATAAACCCCCTTATCTTAAGCATTTTTTTCTACTGACTTCAAGTCTTTAGGCAAAACTTAACTCTTTCAACCAATTACCAATCAAAAAATCTTTGAATCCACCCATGACCTATAACCCACATCCCCCATCTCACTGCCCACTTCAAGATATCCTACCTTTTTAGGCCAAACAAATGTAGACCTTCCATTATTAGTTTAGTGTTTTACCTGCAAGTCCCATCTCACTAAAATGTATTAAACCAGGCTGGGTGTGGTGGGTCACGCCTGTAATCCCAGCACTTTGGGAGGCTGAGGCAGGGGGATCACTTGAGGTCTGGAGTTCGAGACCATCCTGGTCAACATGCAGAAACCTTGTCTCTACTAAAAATACAAAAATTAGCCAGATGTGGTGGCACACACCTGTAATCTCAGCTACTTGGGAGGCTGAGGCTGGAAAATTGCTTGAACCTAGGAGGTGGAGGTTGAGCAGAGATCACACCATTGCACTCTAGCCTGAGTGGCAGAGTGAGACTCTGTCTCAAAAAAAAAAAAAAAAAAAAAAGTATAAAACCAAACTGTAACCCAACTGCCTCAGGCTCTCTTTATCAAAAGCTCTCAAGACTGTTCCCTGGGCTATGGTCACTCATATTGGCTTAGAATAAACCTCTTTAAAATATTTTACAGCGTTTGGGGTTTTTTTCCATCAGCAGATTACAGACTCATGACAAGTATTTCTACTGAATAGCCAAAAGAAAATACATTTAACAAACCAAGAGACATACTCTATTAGCCATGGCATAAAAACAGACAAACGTAAGCCACCAGTGTTCCAGAACTTTCTTTGCTAAAAATAAAGAGGGGGAACAAGTAGAGAAGTAAAGTAGGAATAACAAATCTCAATCACCAGGAATAAACCATTTAAACTCTTTTCTGTAACCTCCTCACTTTTATGTAAAATAAAGGAGGTAGACCAGATAACTGCCTAGCTCCCTACTATCTCTAAAATTATAATATTTAGCTCTGATGTTAAAAATATCAATGATAATTCACAAACTTAGACTGAATGCTTTTAACAGTACCCAAGTCACCTCTTGAATGCTTTGCTGCTTAGACATTTCTTCCACCAGATACCCTCAATCATCTGCCTCAAGTTCAAAGTTTCACAAATCTCTAGGGCAGGGGCAATATGCCACCAGTCTCTTTGCTAAAACATAGCAAGAGTCACTTTTAGTCCATTTCCTAACAAATTCTTCATCTTTATCTGAGACCACCTCCACCTGGATTTCATTGTCTATAGCATTATCAGCATTTTGGTCAAAGCCATTCAACAACTTTCTAGGAAGTTTCAAACTTTCCCACATTTTCCTGTCTTCTTCTGAGGCCTCTAAACTGTTCCAACCTCTGCCTGTTACTCAGTTCCAAAGTCGCTTCCATATTTTTGGGTGTCTTTACAGCAGTGCCCCACTCTATCAGTACCAATTTACTGTATTAGTCCGTTTTCATGCTGTGGGGAAAAGAAAGAGAGATCAGCCTGTTACTGTGTCTATATAGAAAGAAGTAGACATAAGAGACTCCATTTTGTTCTGTATTTGAGATGCTGTTAATCCGTGACCCTACCCCCAGCCTTGTCCTTGCAAAAGACATGTGCTGTGGTGACTCAAGGTTTAATGGATTTTGGGCTGTGCAGGATGTGTCTTTGTTAAACAAGTGCCTGAAGGCAGCTTGCTGGTTAAAAATCCTGCCCATCCCTGGGCAATGGAACATCTCGGTGTGAGACCCGATTGTATGCTCTGTTTACTGAGATAGGAGAAAACCGCCTTATGGCATAAGGACTTGCTGACAAGACTTGCTGGTGCAATGCTGCTAAGAGGTTTATGGAGATGTTTACATATGCATATCAAGGCACAGCATTTTCGTTTGAACTTATTCATGTCACAGAGATCTTTGTCCATATGTCTTACTGCTGATTTCCTCCCTACAATGATCCTATTGTCCAGCCACTCCCTTATCTTTAAGATGGTAAAGATAATGATCAATAAATACTAAGGGAACTCAGAGACCGGTGCCGGTGTGGGTCCTCTGTAAGCTGAGCGCCGGTCCCCTGGGCCCACTTTTTCTTTCTCTATACTTTGTCTCTGTGTCTCATTTCTTTTCTCAAGTCTCTTGTTCCACCTAACGAGAAACGCCCACAGGTGTGGGGGGCAGGCCACCCCTTCATCATGCCGCTGATAAAGACATACTTAAGAGTCAGTAATTTATACAGAAAAAGAGGTTTAATGGACTCACAGTTCCACATGGCTGGGAAGGCCTCGCAATCATGGTGGAAGGCAAAAGGCACCTGTTACATGGCAGCGGGCAAGAGAGAATGAGAGCCAAGCAAGGGGAGACCCTTTACATTTTTTTTTTTTTTTTTTTTGAGACGGAGTCTCACTCTGTCGCCCAGGCTGGAGTGCAGTGGCCCAATCTTGGCTCACTGCCAGCTCTGCCTCCCAGATTCACGCCATTCTCCTGCCTCAGCCTCCTGAGTAGTTGGGACTACAGGTGCCCACCACCATGCCCAGCTAATTTTTTGTATTTTTACTAGAGACGGGGTTTCACTGTGTTAGCCAGGATGGTCTCAATCTCCTGCCCGCCTCGGCCTCCCAAAGTGCTGGGATTACAGGCGTGAGCCACTGCGCCCGGCAGAGGGGAGATCCTTTATAAAACCATCAGATCTTGTCAGACTTAGTCACTACCCAAGGAAGAGTATGGGGGAAGCCACGCCCATGATTCAATTATCTCTCACCAGGTCCCTCTCTCAACACGTGGGAATTATGGAGCTACAATTCAAATGAGACTTGGGTGGGGCACAGCCAAACCATATCAGCAATTGCAATAGAGAAAGAGTAATCCATGCAGTGCTGGCTGTGCAGCAGACCAAAGTTTTAGTCTTACACAAATCAATCTCTCCAAGCATTTGAGGATCAGCGTTCTTAAGGATAGTTGGGTGGATGGGGGAAGGCCAGTGAGTCCAGAGTGCTGATGGGTTGGGTTGGAGATGAAATCACAGGGAACTGAAGCTGTCCTCTTGCACTGAATCAGTTCCTGAGTGGGGCCACAAGATCAGATGAGTCAGTTTATCGATCTGGATGGTGCCAGCTGCTCCATCAA
Source organism: Theropithecus gelada (assembly GCF_003255815.1). NCBI lineage: Eukaryota > Metazoa > Chordata > Mammalia > Primates > Cercopithecidae > Theropithecus > Theropithecus gelada. Next base: position 19,560,291 of record NC_037677.1, read on the forward strand.
GTGCAGGGTCTGCAAAAATATCTCAAGCATTGATCTAAGCAACAGTTTACGGAGGATCAGAATCTTGTAGCCTCCAACTGCATGACTCCTAAACCATAATTTCTAATCTTGTGGGTACTTTGTTAGTCCTATGAAAGCAGTCTAGTCCTCAGGCAAGAAGGGGTTTTTTTTTGGGAAAGGACTGTTATCATATTTGTTTTATTTATTTATTATTATTTTTAAAATTTTACTTTAAGTTCTGGGATACATGTGTTGAATGTGCAGGTTTGTTATATACTTAGGATTGTCTTGGCTATATGGGCTCTTGTCTTGGCTATATGAAATTTAAATGTATACACGTGCCATAGTGATTTGCTGCACCTATCAATCCATCATCTAGGTTTGAAGCCCTATATGCGTTAAGTATTTGTCCTAATGCTCTCCCTCCCCTTTAACCCCACCCACCGACAGTCCCCAGTGTGTGACATTCCCCTCTCTGTGTCCATATGTTCTCATTGTTCAACTCCCACTTATGAGTGGGAACGTGTGGTGTTTGGTTTTCTGTTCCTGTATTAGTTTGCTGAGGATGATGGTTTCCAGCTTCATCCATGCCCATGCAAAAGAAATGAACTCATTCTTTTTATGGCTGCATAGTATTCCATGTTGTATATGTGCCACATTTTCTTTATCCAGTCTATCATTATCATTGATGGGCATTTGGATTGGTTCCAAGTCTTTGGTACTGTAAATAGTGCTGCAATAAACATACATGTGCATGTGTCTTTATAGTAGAATGATTTATAATCCTTTAGGTATATACCCAGTAACAGACTTGCTGGGTCAAATGGTATTTCTGATTCTAGATCCTTGAGGAATCGCCACACTGTCTTTCACAATGGGTGAAGTAATTTACACTCCCACCAGAAGTGAAATCCTTCCTATTTCTGCACATCCTTGCCAGCATCTGTTGTTTCCATACTTTTTAATGATCATCATTCTAACTGGCATGAGATGGTATCTCATTGTGATTTTGATTTGCATTTCTCTAATGACTAGCGATGATGAGCTTTTTTTCATGTTAGTTAGCAGCATAAACGTCTTCTTTTGAGAGGTGTCTGTTCATATCCTTCACCTACTTTTTGATGGGGTTGTTTGTTTTTTTCTTGCAAATTTGTTTAAGTTCTTTGTAGATTCTGTCATTATCCCTTTGTCAGATAGATAGATTGCAAAAATTTTCTCCCATTCTGTAGGTTGCCTTTTCACTCTAATGATAGTTTCTTTTGCTGCGCAGAAGTTCTTTAGTTTAATTAGATCCCATTTTTCAATTTTGGCTTGTGTTGCAATTGCTTTTTGGTGTTTTAGTCACAAAATCTTTGCCCATGCCTGTGTCCTGAATGGTATTCCCTAGGTATTTTTCTAAGGTTTATATGGTTTTAGGTTTTAGGTTTAAGTCTTTAGTCCATCTTGAGTTAATTTTTGTATGAGATGAAAGCAAGGGGTCCAGTTTCTGTTTTCTGCATATGGCTACCCAGTTTTCCCACCACCATTTATTAAATAGAGAATCCTTTCCCCATTGCTTGTTTTTGTCAGGTTTGTCAAAGATCAGGTGGTTGTAGATGTGTAGTGTCATTTCTGAGGCCTCTGTTCTGTTCCATTGGTCTATATCTCTGTTTTGGTACCAGTACCATGCTGTTTTGGTTACTGTAGCCTTAAAGTATAGTTTGAAGTCAGGTAGCATGATGCCGCCCACTTTTTTCTTTTTACTTAGGATTGTCTTGGCTATATGCACCCTTGTATGGTTCCATATGAAATTTAAAGTAGTTTTTTTCCAATTCTGTGAAGAAAGTCTATGGTAGCTTGGAATAGCATTGAATCTATAAATTACATTGGGCGGTATGGCCATTTTCACGATATTGATTCTTCCTATCCATCAGCATGGATTTTTTTTTTTTTTTTTCCATTTTTTCCTCTCATTTCCTTGGGTAGTGATTTGTAGTTTTCCTTGAAGAGGTCCTTCACGTCCCTTGTAGGTTGTATTCCTAGGTATTTTATTTTCTTTGTAGCAATTGTGAATGGGAGTTCACTCATGATTTGACTCTCTGCTTGTCTATTATTGGTGTATAGAAATGATTGTGATTTTTACACATTGATTTTGTAACCTGAGACTTTGCTGAAGTTGTTTATCAGCTTAAGGAGCTTTTGGGCTGAGATGATGGGGTTTTCTACAGAATCATGTCATCTGCAAACAGAGACAATTTGACTTCCTCTCTTCCTTATTTGAATACCCTTTATTTCTTTCTCTTGCCTGATTGCTCTCGCCAGAATTTCCAATACTAATTGAATAGGAGTGGTGAGAGAGGGCACTCTTGTCCTGTGCCAGTTTTCAAAGGGAACGCTTCCAGCTTTTGCCCATTCAGTATGATATTGGCTATGGGTTTGTCATAAATAGCTCTTATTATTTTGAGATATGTTCCATCAATATCTAGTTTATTGAGAGTTTTTAGCATGAAGGGATGTTGAATTTTATTGAAGGCCTTTTCTGCATCTATTGAGATAATTATGCAGTTTTTGCCTTTGGTTCTTTTTATGTGGTGAATTATATTTATTGATTTGCATATGTTGAACCAGCCTTGCATCCCAGGGATGAAGCCAACTTGGTCGTGGTGAATAAGTTTTTTGTTGTGCTGCTGGATTTAGTTTGCCAGTATTTTATTGAGGATTTTCACATCGATGTTTATCAGAATATTGGCCTGAAATTTTCTTTTTTTGTTGTGTCTCTGCCAGGTTTTTGTATCAGGATGATGCTGGCCTCATAAAATGAATTAGGGAGGAGTCCCTCTTTTTCTATTGTTTGGAATAGTTTCAGAAGAAATGGTATCAGCTCCTTTCTGTACCTCTGGTAGAATTTGGCTATGAATCTGTCTGGCTCTTTTTGGTTGGTAGGCTATTAGTTACTGCCTCAATTTCAGAACTTGTTGTTGGTCTATTCAGATATTTGACTTCTTCCTGGTTTAGTCTTGGGAGGGTGTATGTGTTCAGGAATTTTCCATTTCTTCTAGGTCTTCTAGTTTATTTGCATAGAGATGTTTTTACTATTCGCTGATGGTAGTTTGTATTTCTGTGGGATCAGTGGTGATATCCCTTTTATCATTTTTTATTGTGTTTATTTGATTCTTCTCTCTTTTCTTCCTTATTAATCTGGCTAGTGATCTATATATTTTGTTAATCTTTTCAAAAAACCAACTCCTGGATTCACTGATTTTTTGAAGGGTTTTTTCGTCTCTCTATCTCCCTCAGTTCTGCTCTGATCTTAGTTATTTCTTGTCTTCTGCTAGCTTTTGAATTTGTTTGCGCTTGCTTCTTTAGTTCTTTTAATTGTGATGTTAGAGTGTTGATTTTAGATCTTTCCTGCTTTCTGATGTGGGCATTCAGTGCTACAAACTTCCCTCTAAACACTGCTTTAGCTGTGCCCCAGAGGTTCTGGTAGTTGTGTCTTTTTCCTCATTGGTTTCAAAGAACTTCATTATTTCTGCCTTAATTTTATTATTTACCCTGTAGTCATTCAGAAGCATGTTGTTCAGTTTCCATGTAGTTGTGCAGTTTTGAGTGAGTTTCTTAATCCCGAGTTCTAATTTGACTGCACTGTGGTCTGAGAGGCTGTTTGTTATGATTTCCATTCTCTTGCATTTGCTAAGGAGTGTTTTACATCCAATTATTGGTTGATTTTAGAATAAGCACTATGTGGTGCTGAGAAGAATGTGTATTTTGTGGATTTGGAGTGGAGAGTTAAGTAGTTATCTCTTAGGTCTGCTTGGTCCAGAGCTGAGTTGAAGTCCTGAATATCCTTGCTAATTTTCTGTCTCATTGATTTGTCTAATATTAACCATAGGCTGTTAAAGTCTCCCACTATTATTGTGTGGGAGTCTAAGTCTCTTTAGAGTCTCTAAGAGCTTGCTTTATGAATCTGAGTGCTCCTGCGTTGGATGCATATATATTTAGGATAGTTAGCTCTTCTTGTTGCATTGATCCCTTGCCATTATGTAGTGCCCTTCTTTGTCTTTTTTGATCTTTGTTGGTTTAAAGATCAGAGTTGTCTGTTTTGTCAGAGACTAGGATTGTAACCCTTGATTTTTTTTTTCTTTCCATTTGCTTGGTAAATATTCCTCCATCCTTTTATTTTGAGCCTTTGTGTGTATTTGCATGTGAGAGGGTCTCCTGAATACAGCACACCAATGGGTCTTGACTCTTTATCCAATTTGCCAGTCTGTGTGTTTTAATTGGGGCATTTAGCCTATTTACATTTAAGGTTAATATTGTTATGTGTGAATTTAATCCTGTCATCATGATGCTAGCTGGTTATTTTGCACATTAGTTGATGCAGTTTCTTCATCATGTTGTTGGTATTTATATTTTGGTGTGTTTTTGCAGTGGCTGGTACCAGTTTTTCCTTTCTATATTTAGTGCTTCCTTCAGGAGCTCTTGTAAGGCAGACCTGGCAGTGACAAAATCTCTCAACATTTTTTTGTCTGTAAAGGATTTTATTTCTCCTTCACTTGAAACTTAGTTTGGCTGGATATAAAATTCTGGGTTGAACATTCTTTTCTTTAAGAATGTTGAATATTGGCCCCCACTCTCTTCTGGCTTGTAGGGTTTATGCAGAGAGATCTGCTGTTAGTCTGATGGGCTTCCCTTTGTAGGTAACCTGACTTTTCTCACTGGCTGTCCTTAACATTTTTTTCTGTGTTCCAACCTTGGAGAATCTGATGATTGTGTGTCTTGGGGTTGGTCTTCTCGAGGAATATCTTAATGGTGTTCTCTCCATTTTCTGAATTTGAATGTTGGCCTGTCTTGCTAGATTGAGGAAGTTTTCCTGGATACTATCCTGAAGTCTGTTTTCCAACTTGGTTCCATTCTCCTTGTCATTTTTAGGGACCCCAATCAATCGTAGGTTTGGTCTTCTCACATAGTCCCATATTTCTTGGAAACTTTGTTCATTCCTTTTCATTCTCTTTTTCCTAATCTTGTTTTCACCCTTATTTCAGTAAGTTGATTTTCAGTCTCTGATATCCTTTCTTCTGCTTGATTGATTCAGCTACTGATACTTGTGTATGCTTCATGAAGTTCTTGTGCTGTGTTTTCCAGCTCCATCATATCATTTATGCTCTTCTCTAAACGGTTTATTCTAGTTAACAGTTCCTGTAACCTTTTGTCAAGGTTCTTAGCATCCTTGCATTGGGTTAGAACATGCCCCTTTAGCTCAGAGGACTTTGTTATCACCCACCTACTTCTGTCAATTCATCAAACTCATTCTCCGTCCAGTTATGTGCCCTTGCTGGAGAGGAGTTGTGATCATTTGGAGGAGAAGAGGCATTCTGGTTTTCAGAATTTTCAGCATTTCTGCACTGGTTTCTCCTCATCTTTGTGGATTTATCTACCTTTGATCTTTGAGGCTGATGAGCTTTGGATGGGATTGCTGTGTGGGTTTTGCTGTTGTTGATGTTGATACTATTGCTTTCTGTTTGTTAGTTTTTCTTCTGACAGTCCAGCCCCTCTTCTGCAGGTCTGCTGCAGTTTGCTGGAGGTCCACTCCAGACCCTATTTGCCTGAGTATCACCAGTAGAGGCTGCAGAACAGCAAAAATTGCTGGTTGTTCCTTCCTCTGGAAGCTTCATCCCAGAGGGGCACTGGCCTGATGTCAGCCGGAGCTCTCCCGTATGAGGTGTCCGTCAACCCCGGTTAGGAGGTCTCTCCCAGTCAGGAGGCATGGGGGTCAGGGACCCACTTGAGGAGGCAATGTGTCCCTTAGCAGAGCTCGAGCACTTGTGCTGGTAGAACCCTCCTTGTCCAGATCCACTGCTCTCTTCAGAGCGGGCAGGCAGGAATGTTTTAAGTCTGCTGAAACTGCACCTACAGCCTCCCATTCCCCCAGGTGCTCTGTCCCAGGGAGATGGGTGTTTTATCTATAAGCCCCTGACTGGGGCTGCTGCCTTTCTTTCAGAGATGCCCTGCCCAGAGAGGAGGAATCTAGAGAGGCAGTCTGGCTTTGCCACACTGTGTTGGATTCTGCCCACTCTGAACTTCCTGGCCTCCTTAGCACTGTGAGGGGGAAACTGCCTACTCAAGCCTTAGTGATGGCGGACGCCCCTCCCTGCACCGAGCTCCATCGTCCCAGGTTGACTTCAGACTGCTGCGCTGGCAGCAAGAATTTCCAGTCAGTGGTTCTTAGCTTGCTGGGCTCCGTGGGAGTGCGACCCACTGAGCAAGACCGCTTGGCTCCCTGGCTTCAGCCCTTTTCCAAGGGAGTGAATGGTTCTTTCTTGGTGGCCTTCCAGGCGCCACTGGGGTACGAGAAAAAAAAAAACACAAAAACTCCTGCAACTAGCTTGGTGTCTGCCCAGATGGCTACTCAGTTTTGTGCTTGAAACCCAGGGCCCTGGTGGTGTAGGCATAGGAGGGGATCTCCTGGACTGTGGGTTCAAAAACTGTGGCAAACGCTTAGTATTTGGGCTGGTCCCTCATGGCTTCTCTTGGCTGGAAAAGGGAGGCCCCCGGCTGCTTGCACTTCCAGGGTGAGGCGACACCCCACCCTGCTTTGGCTTACCCTCCATGGGCTGCACCCACTGCCTGATCATTCCCAATGAGATGAACAGGGTATGTCAGTTGGAAACGCAGAAATCACCCGCCTTCTGTGCTGGTCTCACGGGGAGCTGCAGACCGGAGCTGTTCCTATTCCACCATCTTGCCAGATCCCCTGAACTCTTTTAAACGTGCTTGAATAATAATTTTTTAAAAATTTGAACAGGAGGATTGAAAAATAGGAAATCCTTTCTCTTTCGTTATACCTATTGATAATCTGGTGTTCTTACACAAAGGGTTAGGGCATTGTGTTATGAAAACTGTAATTAAAAACCACAATTACTTTTGCACCAACTTAATAAAATGTTAACACATCTAATCTCCTCTGAGAAGAAATGTATTTTGTTGTTTTTATTTATGTAGCCTGCTAGTGTGAAAGATGCCTATTTATACAATAAGTCATCTAAGTATACTTAGAAAATAAAATAACAACTTGAATTTGACCTCTGGATTGCCTCCAGAAAGAGTCAACTTTGTGTACTAAACAAACGTCATCCTAAGTCAGAAAGTGGTCTGTACAGGGCTTTTGTTCGCCTGTGTGCATTGTAATATTCTAGTGATTTGTTTGCTTTAAAAAGTGGGGTGGGAATAAGTTCTTTTGTGCTGATTATTTTTCCTGGGTTCACGATAGGGAAAATCTCTTTCTTTTTTCTTTTTTTGGATGGATTACCACTCTATCGCCCAGGCTAGAGTACAGTGATGTGATCTCGGCTCACTGCAACATCTGCCTCCCAGGGTCAAGTGATTCTCCTACCTCAGCCTCCTGAGTAGCTGGGATTACAGGCGCGTGCCACCATGCCAGCTAATTTTTCTATTTTTAGTAGAGACAGGGTTTCACCATGCTGGCTAGGCTGGTCTTGAACTCCTCACCTCGTGATCTGGCCATCTCAGCCTCCCAGGAACATTTCTTAATTGAGGAATTTCTTTCTCTTATTCATTGCATGAGTTTGATTTCAGTATGTTATCTGTTAGATAAATAATCATTACTGAAAATGGATTCAGAAAATCAAGGGTAGAGCATTTTGAATTAAACTCAAGTGTTCACCAACAAGCCAATCCTAAGTACCTGTGGACTTCACTCAAGTAACCCATGGAATAAAGTTTTTGTGATTTCTTGCCAAATTCTAATATGAAAATAAAGATACGTACTGTACTTTCTATCACTATTATATTTTCTTTATAGTATATAAAATAGGACAAAATGTCATTTATCTTTGTTACAGTGTTGTTTTCTTTGTCTTGTTAGGACAGGTTTTTAATAATTTCTTTTTTTTTTTTTTGAGACGGAGTCTTACTCTGTTGCCCAGGCTGGAGTACAGTGGCCGGATCTCAGCTCACTGCAAGCTCCGCCTCCCGGGTTCAGGCCATTCTCCTGCCTCAGCCTCCCGAGTAGCTGGGACTACAGGCGCCCGCCGCCTCACCCGACTAGTTTTTTGTATTTTTTAGTAGAGATGGGGTTTCACCGTTTTAGCCAGGATGGTCTCGATCTCCTGACCTCGTGATCCGCCCGTCTCGGCCTCCCAAAGTGCTGGGATTACAGGCTTGAGCCACCGCGCCCGGCAATAATTTCTTTTGACATGCTCTCTTCAGATTGTTATACTCTTGCAGTGTTTCTTTATATCAGATGCCTTGTGCCTTTTGATATTTATTTTTAGCTTAATTTAGCTTCCTTTTCATATATAAAACACTTAATCACCATGACTTCCTAAGTTGCCGTTTCTTCTATTCTGTTTAAACTCAGGATATACATTCCATTTTAGAGACAGTTTTAAGTTGATACTGTTAAATGATTTTGTGCCCTCTGTTGGTTATTTGATAAATTACAAAATATATTTTGATAGGTGGGAATGTAATATTTTTAATTTAATTTAATTTTGTTTTATTTTTCCTTTTTTAGAGACAGTGTCTCACTCTGTTGCCCAGGCTGAAGTGCTGTGGTGTGATCATAGCTCACTGCAGCCTTGAACTCTCAGGCTCAAACAATCCTCCTTCCTCAGCCTCCTGAGTAGCTAGGATTACAGGCACATGCCACCATGTCCAACTAATTTTTTAAACTGAATTTTAAAAAGTTTGTTTTTCTTTTATATGTATATTTTTTATTTTTATAGAGACAGGGTTTCACTATGTTACCCAGGGTGGTCTCGAACTCCTGGGTTCAAGCAATCCTCCTGCCTCAACCTTCCAAAGTACTGGGATTACAGGCATGAGCCACCACAACCAGCCAACAAATGCTTCTCTGTCTTTACTGATTATATATATATATATATATATTCTACTTCTACTTACAGTCTTTTTGACCTTGAACAAGTTATTTAATCTCTGTGTGCCTCAATTTCCTCATCCATAGAATAACGGATGATAGTAGCTTATTTTATCAATTCTAAGACTAACTTTTTTCCCCACATTTTAATATCTCTGACATCAGAGCATGCCTCACTGTCAGCATTAAAAAGTAGTATTGTGACTTAGATTACTGGGCAGCATTTTTCTATGGTGGATAAAATAATGAAGTGTTTTATAATGATGATGTCTTACACTAGATAGAATATCACATTAATACCTGCATCCTAGGGTTTTGTGGGGGTTAACTGAGTCAAGATACATGAAATGCTTAGAACTGTAAATGGCTAATATTAATCACTTAATAAATGTAATACGCTAGCTGGGTATGGTGGCGTGCACCTGCAGTCCCAGCTACTCATGAGGCTAAGGCAGGAGGATCACTTGAGCCCAGGAGTTCAAGGCTGCAGTGACTGAGGATGCCCGTAAATAGCCACTGTACTCCAGTGCTGGGCTGCACAGTAGGTCCTTTCTCTAAAATATACGCATATGTAATATATAGAAATATAGATCTCTATTCATAAAATGTGTATATATGTTATATATAACATGTTTGTTTATATATGTCACATCTAACATTTTATATTGTTTATACGTTTATATACGTTACATATAATATATAGACATATGTAGATATGATATATAATATATATATAATATGTAACATTAGAGATCTATATTTATATATAACATAATTACATATAAGTGGAATACATATGTAATATAATACATCATATAATACATATCATAATACATGTAATGTAATACATATAAATTATATGAAACATATATACATAGAGATTTATATTTATAATCTATTGGTATTCTAATCTGTGGATGGATTACAAATTAACTAGTCCCCCTCCTCACATTGAAACTATAGATTGCTTCTAATTCTCCGATGTATATGGCATTGAATATTCTTCTGTGTAAACCTTCATGTGCATCTCTAATTAGAATAGATTTCTAGTAATGGAATTACTAGATCAAAAAGCATGAACAAATTTAAGGGATGGATCGTAGTGATTAGAATGTCAGTCAAACCTGTGTGAGAATCACCACTTGAGTTGCTTTGGATTCCCATATATATGTTAAAACACATGGTATTTGTCTTTCTGTGCTTGACTTATTTCACTCAGCATAATCTCCAGTTCATCCACGTTGTCACACATGACAAAATTTCCTTCTTTTTTTTTTCTCCTTTGTTTTGGAATTACTATAGCTTTTCAGTATAGTTTTAAATAAGGTAGTATGATTCTTCCAGCTTTATTCTTTTTGTTCATGATTTCCTCAGCTACTTGGGATTTGTGTGTGTGTGTGTGAGACTCCATATGAATTTTAGGTTTTTTTTTTTTTTTTCTATTTCTATGAAAAATGATGCTGGAATATTGGTGGAAATTGCACTGAACCTGTAGATAATTTTGAGTAGCAAAGAAATTTTAATAATGTTAGTATTTTCTTCATATGGCCATGAGATATCTTTTCATTTATTTGTGTTTTTTTCAGTTTATTTCACCGGGTCTTATATATCTTAGTGTATAGATCTTTCAACTTCTTGGTTAAATTTATTCCTAAGTATATATATATTGTTGGTAGCTGTTGTAAATGGGATTGCTCTCTTCTTTTTTTTGAATAGTCTCTTCCTAGTGTGTAGAAAGTTATTGATTATTGTGTGTTGATTTTGTATTCTATAAATGTACTGTATCCTTTTTTTAGTTCTAACAATTTTGCTGGAGTCGTCAGGATATTCTATAGAATAAGATTATGTCATCAGCAAACAGTGACAATTTCACTTCTTCCTGTACTATTTGTTTTTTTTTTTTTTTTTTTTTTTTGAGACGGAGTCTCGCTCTGTCGCCCAGGCTGGAGTGCAGTGGCGCGATCTCGGCTCACTGCAAGCTCCGCCTCCTGGGTTCACGCCATTCTCCTGCCTCAGCCTCCCGAGTAGCTGGGACTACAGGCGCCCACAACCGCGCCCGGCTAATTTTTTTTTGTATTTTTAGTAGAGACGGGGTTTCACCGTGGTCTCGATCTCCTGACCTTGTGATCCGCCCGCCTCGGCCTCCCAAAGTGCTGAGATTACAGGCGTGAGCCACCGCGCCCAGCCCTTCCTGTACTATTTGGATGCCTTTTAATTCATTCTCTTGCCTAATTGCTCTGGCAATGACTTCCAATACTATTCTGAATAGAAGTGACAAGAGTGGAAATACTGGTCTTGTTCCAGATCTTAGGGGAAAGGCATTCGATTTTGAGTATAATGTTAGCTATGGGCTTCTCATATATGGCACTTACTGTGTTAGGGTACATTCCTTCTATACCTAATTTGGTGAGAGTTTTTTTTTAATTGTGAAAGGAAGTTAAATTTTGTCAATGGTTTTCCTGCATCTAATGAGATGATTATTTGTTTTTTGTGCTTTATTATGTTAATGCAACATATTTATTGATTTGCATGTGTTAAGGCATCCTTGCATTCAAGGATAAATCCTATTTGATAGGTGGTGAATGATAGTTTTAATTCGTTGTTGAATTCAGTGCGCTAGTATTTTGTTGAGGAGTTTTGCACCTAAGTTCATTCAGCATATTGGCCTGTAATTTTCTTTTCTTTTAATTTTCTTGTCTGGTTTTGGTATTACAGTAATACCTTGTATTTTACTGGCCTTGTAAAAAGAACTTGGATGTATTCCCTTCTCTTCTTTTTTTTTTTTTTTTTTGGAAGAGTTTGAGAAGCAGTGGTATTAGTTCTTCTTTAAATTTTTGGTAGAATTCAACCATGATGCCATCTGGTTCTGAGCTTTTCTTTGATTGGAAGCTTTTTTATGACTAATCCAATTTCCTTACTCATAATTGGTCTGTTCAAACTTCCTATTTCTCCCTGATTCAGCTTTAAAAGGTTGCATGTGTCTAGCAATGTGTTCATTTCTTCTAGGTTATACAACTTTTGGCATATACTCTTTCACAATAGTCTCTAATGATCCTTTGAAATATGGTGTCAGTTGTAATGTCATAATGTCTACTCTCTTATTTCTGATTTTACTTACCTGACTCTGCTCTTGTTTTCTTAAAGAGTCTAGCTAAAGATTTGTTGCTTTTATTCTTTCTTAAAACAAAAACTCTTAGTTTTGTTAGTCTTTTGTATTGTTTTTCTCATCTCTATTTCATTTTTTTCTGCTCTAATCTTTAATTATTTTTCTTCTGCTAACTTTGAGTCTAGTGTGTTGTTCCTTTTCTATTTTCTTGAGGCATAATGTTGTTTATTTGAGAGCTTCCTTTTTGATAAAGGCATTTATTGCTAGAATCTTTTCTCTAAGAATTGCTTTTGCTACATCTCTTAAGTTTTGGTTTGTGATGTTTCCAGTTTTATTTGCCTTGAGTTTTTTTTTTTTTTTTTTTGAATCTCACTCTGTTGCTGAGGCTGGAGTACAGTGGTGCTGTCTCGGCTCACTGCAACCTCTGCCTCCTGGGTTCAAGCTATTCTCCCGCCTCAGCCTCTCCAGTAGCTGGGATTACAGGTGCCTGCCACCATGCTCGGCTAATTTTTTGTATTTTTAGTAGAGGTGGAGTTTCACCATGTTAACCAGGCTGGTCTGCATCTCCTGACCTTATCAGGGAAACCAGCCCCAATATTTCTTTTTTTTTTTCTTTTTTTTTTTTTTCTGGAGATGGAGTCTCGCTCTGTCGCCCAGGCTGGAGTGCAGTGGCCGGATCTCGGCTCACTGCAAGCTCTGTCTCCCGGGTTCACGCCATTCTCCTGCCTCAGCCTCCCGAGTAGCTGGGACTACAGGCGCCCGCCACCTCGCCCGGCTAGTTTTTTGTATTTTTTAGTAGAGACGGGGTTTCACTGTGTTAGCCAGGATGGTCTCGATCTCCTGACCTCGTGATCCGCCCATCTCGGCCTCCCAAAGTGCTGGGATTACAGGCTTGAGCCACCGCGCCCGGCCAGCCCCAATATTTCAACATATGTTCTTTCTATTTTCCCTAAGTGTTGGCCTGTCTGAGAAATAAAGAGAAAGAGTACAAAGAGAGGAATTTTACAGCTGGGCCTCCGGGGGTGACATCACATATCAGTAGGTCCGTGATGTCCACCTGAGCCACAAAATCAGCAAGTTTTTATTAAGGATTTCAAAAGGGGAGGGGATGTACGAACAGGGAGTAGGTCACAAAGATCACATGCTTCAAAGGGCAAAAAAGATCACAAGGCAAAGGGCAAAATTAGAATTACTGATGAGAGTCTATGTTCAGCTGTGCACATATTGTCTTGATAAACATCTTAAACAACAGAAAACAGGATTTGAGAGCAGAGAACCAGTTTGACCTCATATTTACCAGGGCAGGATCTTTTCCCTACCCTAATAAGCCTGAGGGTACTGCAGGAGACCAGGGTGTATTTCAGTCCTTATCTCAACTGCATAAGACAGACACTCCCAGAGTGGCCATTTATAGACCTCCCCTAGGAATGCATTCCTTCCCCAGGGTATTAATTATTAATATTCCTTGCTGGGGAAAGAATTCAGTGATATCTCTCCTACTTGCACATCCATTTATAGGCTCTCTGCAAGAAGAAAAGTATGGCTCTATTTTGCCCGACCCTGCAAGCAGTCAGACCTTTGGTTGTCTTCCCTTGTTCCCAAAAATCTCTGTTATTCTGTTCGTTTTCAAGGTGCACTGATTTCATATTGTTCAAACACCCATGTTTTACAATCAGATTTCATATTGTTCAAACACACATGTTCTGCAATCAATTTGTACAATAGTGGTCCCGAGGTGACGTACATTCTCAGCTTATGAAGATAACAGGATTAAGAGATAAGTAAAGACAGGCATAAGAAATTATAAGTATTATTTGGGAACTGATAAATATCCATGAAATCTTCACAATTTATGTCCAGAGATTGTAGTAAAGACAGGCATAAGAAATTATAAAAGTATTAATTTTGGGAACTGATATATGTCCATGAAATCTTCACAATTTATGTTCCTCTGCCGCAGCTCCAGCCAGTCCCTCTGTTCAGGGTCCCTGACTTCCTGCAACATGATCTTGTGATCTGCCTGCCTTGGCCTCCCAAAGTGCTGGGATTACAGGCATGAGCCACTGGGCCTGGCCATACTTTTTTAATTTTTAATTTTTAATTTTTGTGGTTACATTGTAGGTGTATATATTTATGGGCTATATGAGATATTTTGATACAGGCATATAATGTGTAATAATCACATCAGGGTAAATGAGGTATCCATGACTTCAGGCATTTATCCTTTGTGTTATGAACAACCCAGTTATACTCTTTTAGTTATTTTAAAATGTACAATTAAATTATTATTGACTGTAGTCACCCTATTGTGCTATCAAATACTAGATCTTATTCATTCTTTCTTATAACAATTTTTTGTACCCGTTAACGATTCCCACTTTGCCACCCCCCACATCTCACTACCCTTCTCAGCCTCCGGTAACCATCATCCTACTCTCTAATTCCATGAGTTCAATTGTTTTAATTTTTGGCTTGCACAAATAACTGAGAACATGCAAAGTTTGTCTTTCTGGCCTGGCTTATTTCACTTAATATAATTACCTCCAGTTCTCTCCATGTTATTGCAAATGACAGAATGTCATTCTTTTTTTGTGGCTGAGTAGTACTCCATTGTGTATATGCACCACATTTTCTTTGTCTATTTATGTGCTGGTGGACACTTGGGTTGCTTCCAAACCTTTGCTATTGTGAATAATGCTGCAGTAAACATGGCAGTGGAGATATCTCCTCAATACTGCACCTTCCTTTCCTGTGGGTGTATACCTGGTGTTGGGATTGCTGGATCATATAGTAACTTTGTTTTTAGTTTTTTGAGGAACCTCAGAATTATTCTCCACTGTGATTGCACTAATTTACATCCAGTTTATGAGGGCCCCCATTTTTCCATATCCTCACCAGCATTTGTTCTTTCCCATTTTTTGGACAAAAGCCATTTTAATTGGGGTGAAATACTGTAGTTTTGCATTTCTCTAGTGATTGTGATGTTGAGCATCTTTTCATATACCTGTTTGCCATTTGCATGTATTCTTTTGAAAAAATCTCTATTCAGATATTTTGCCCATTTTTAATTAGATTATTAGTTTTTTTCTATAAAGTTGTTTGAGCTCCTTATATAATTTGGTTATTAATCCCTTGTCAGCTGGATAGTTTGCAAATATTTTCTACCATTCTGTGGGTTGTGTCTTCAGGTTGTTGATTGTTTTCTTTGCTGTGCCGAAAGTTTTTAACTTGATGTGATCCCATTTGTCCATTTTTGCTTTGACTGCCTGTGGTTGTGGAGTAATACTCAAGATCTTTGGCCAAAGTTTTCTTTTAGTAGTTTCATAGCTTGAGGTCTTAGATTTAAACATTTAATCCATTTTGATTTGATTTTTGTATATGGTGAGAGATAGGGGTATAGTTTCATTATTTTACATATGGATATCCAGTTTTTCCAGCACCATTTATTGAAGAGACTGTTCTTTCCCCTTTTATGTTCTTGGCTCCTTTGTCAAAAATGAGTTTACTGTAGATGTATGGATTTGTTTCTCAGTTCTCAATGGGTTTTATTGGTCTGTGTGTCTGTTTTAATGCTTGTACCATGCTGTTTTGGTTATGATAGCTCTCTAGTATAATTTGAAGTCAGATAATGTGATTTATCCAGTTTTGTTCTTTTTGCTAAGGATAGCTTGAGCAAAAAGCTATCCTTGAGCTTGGCTATTCTCAGTCTTTTGTGGTTTCATATAAATTTTAGGAATTTTTTTCTATTTTTGTGAAACATATCCTTGGTATTTTGATAGACATTGCATTGAATCTATAGATTATTTTGTGTAGAATGAACATTTTAACAGTAGTGATTATTCCAACCCATGAACATGAAATATCTTTCCATTTTTGTGTGTCCTTTTCAATTTCATTCATTAATATTTTATAGTTTTTATTGTGGAGATCTTTCACTTCTTTGGTTAATTAATATGTATTTATTTTATTTGTATCTAATACAAATTTTACTTGCTCTACATTGCTGCATGCATTTCAGAAATGTTATGTGCTGGGCATGGTGGCTCACGCCTGTAATCCCAGCTCTTTGGGAGGCTGAGGCAGACAGATAACCTGAGGTCAGGGGTTCGAGACCAGCCTGGTGAAAGCCCATCTCTACTAAAAATACAAAAATTAGCCGGGCGTGATGGCGTATGCCTATAATCCCACCTATGCAGGAGGCTGAGGCAGGAGAATCTCTTGAACCCGGGAGGTGGAGGTTGCAGTGAGCTGAGATCATGCCACTGTACTCTAGCCTGGGCAACAGAGCAAGACCCTTTCTCAAAAAAAAAAATTATAACTTTTCATCTTTCATAATGCAGGTCCCCTGGCGGGATTCTGTCTGGTTTTGGCTATCTGAAAGTGTCTCTAACTTAGTTCTGGAAATATTATATTGCTTGATTCTAGAAGGTTATGGTTATATTCTCTTAACATTTTGAAGTTATCTCATGGTATTCTAATGTCTGGTGTTGCAATTGAAAAGTTCATGGTTAGTTATATCTCCAGTTCTCTCCAAGAGCTCTACTTCTCCTCTAGCTCCCCCCTCTTTCTGTTTGTTTTAGAGGTTCTGGAGTTTCATTATAACAGATTTACGCATGCTTTTTTTTTTTTTTTTTTTTTTTTTGGTGAGATGGAGCCTTACTCTGTCACCCAGGCTAGAATGCACTGGTGCAATCTTGGCTCACTGCAACCTCTGCCTCCTGGGTTTAAGCAACTCTCCTGCCTCAGCCTCCTGAGTAGCTGGGACTATAGGCAGGCACCACTATGCCTGGCTAATTTTTGTATTTTTAGTAGAGATAGGGTTTCATCATGTTGGCCAGGCTGATCTGGAACTGCTGACCTAAGGTGATCTTCTGCCTCGACCTCCCAAAGTGCTGGAATTACAGGCGTGAGCCTTTTTTATTTGTTTGTTTTAATTATTCTCTTTAGAATATATTGTACTTCTTGAATCTGTGGATTCTTTTTATCAATTCTAGAAAATTATCAACCATTACTAGTCAAATACTGCTGTCTTTGTATCCTTGATTTTTTATTTCTTTTTATAAGACTGAATACATATACAGTGAACCTTTTCATTTCTGCCCTCCATATTCTTAATTTCTTTGGCAGAAATATCTATTTGTTTACATTTCCCAGCCTCCACTGAATCTAGGTTTGGTCTGAATTCTGGTAAACATAATGGAAGCCACCCGTGTGCATACAAACTTCCCAAAAAAAGCCTAAACAAATATTGGCTAATGAAATTCAGTAAAAATTAAAAGGATAATCCATCAGGGCTAAGTGATTTTTATATTAGAAAGTAAGGTCAGTTTTACACTTTAAAAATCAAAGTCAAAGAAAAAAAAATGAATGATCATCTCAGTTGCTACCGAAAAATGAGATGAAATAACCCAACCACCTATACATTATGGAACTTCTCAACAAACTCTGAATAGAAGGAGAATTTCATAATCTGATAAATGCTATACATAATAAACTTCCTATAACTAACATCATACTAAATGGAGAAATAGTGAATGTTTTCCCCTGAAATAAGACAAAGTATGAAATAAGACAAAGAAGTGTTATATTAACACTTCCAGAAAACATTACCAAGAGATCCTATCCAGTGTAATTAGGCAAGAACAAAAAAGCTTGGAAAACTTGGGGAGAAACTAACTTTAGAAAGTAGAATCATAATGAGCTGCCCAAATTTGAGAATTTTAATCAAGAATGCCCTGACTTGGCTAGGCATACAGCTCCAGCAGTGAAGGCACACAGAAGTAAGGATGTTACAGTTGGTCACAATCATCAGTTGCATTTCTATGTGCTTAACAATTTTATTGTTAGGAAATTGACATAGGAATTCTGAAAATCACAACCTAACAATTGTGAAGAAGAAGTTAAGAATATATATTCATTTACAATTTTATCAAAAATAATCAAACACTTAGGATAAACCTAGCCAAAGTGGTTAAAGACTTGTGTACTGAAAACTACAAATCATTGCTGAAAGAAATGAAAGACAAAAAGAAAAAAGGAGAAATCTTGTGTTCGTGGATTGAAAGACTTAATTTATTATACTGTCAATACTATCCAATGCAATCTTCAGAGTCAATGCAATCCATATCAAAATCCAGAATGACATTCTTTTCTGGAAATAGAAAAACTTATTCTAAAATTTATACGGAATCTCAAAGGACCCTGAAGATTGCAAACAACCTTGAAAAAGAAAAACAAATGGAAGGACTCACACTTCCTGATTTTAAAACTCACTACAAATCTATAATAATCAATGTTGTATTGGCATAATGATAAACATGATAGACCAATGTAATAGAATAGGGGTACCAAAAACAAACTCTTACATATATGGTCAATTTATTTTTGACATGGGTGCCAAGACCATTACATGGGTAAAAGAACAGCCTTTTCAATGAATGGTGCTGGGAAAACTGGATATTCATATGTAAAACAATGAAGTTAAACCCTTACTTTATTCCATAAACAAAAATTAACCCAAAATGGATCAAAGTTCTAATTGCAGGAGCTAAAATTAGAAAACTCTTAGGAAAAAACAAGGGGGATAAGCTTCATGACACTGGATTTGTCAGTGATTTCTTGGATATGACATTAGAAGCACAGGCAACAACAACAAAAAAAGAGTAATATACTGAATTATCACTTTTGGCATAATAGGATGCTATCAACAGATTTAAAAAGGCAACCCACAGAATGGGAGAAATATTTGCAAACCATGTATCTGATAAAGGAATAATATCAAGAATATACAAAGAAACCCTAAAATTCAACAACAAAATAACCCTATTAAAAAATAGACAAGGGGGGGCGGAGCAAGATGGCCGAATAGGAGCAGCTCCAGTCTTCAACTCCCAGCGCCAGCGACACAGAAGACCGGTGATTTCGGCATTTTCAACTGAGGCAAACAGGGTCTGGAGTGGACCTCAAGCAATCTCCAACAGACCTACAGCTGAGGGTCCTGACTGTTAGAAGGAAAACTATCAAACAGGAAGGACACCTACACCAAAACCCCATCAGTACATCACCATCATCAAAGACCAGAGGCAGATAAAACCACAAAGATGGGGAAAAAGCAGGGCAGAAAAGCTGGAAATTCAAAAAACAAGAGCGCATCTCCCCCGGCAAAGGAGCGCAGCTCATCGCCAGCAACGGATCAAAGCTGGACGGAGAATGACTTTGACGAGATGAGAGAAGAAGGCTTCAGTCCATCAAATTTCTCAGAGCTAAAGGAGGAATTACGTACCCAGCGCAAAGAAACTAAAAATCTTGAAAAAAAAGTGGAAGAATTGACGGCTAGACTAATTAATGTAGAGAAGGTCATAAACGAAATGAAAGAGATGAAAACCATGACACGAGAAATACGTGACAAATGCACAAGCTTCAGTAACCGACTCGATCAACTGGAAGAAAGAGTATCAGCAATTGAGGATCAAATGAATGAAATGAAGCGAGAAGAGAAACCAAAAGAAAAAAGAAGAAAAAGAAATGAACAAAGCCTGCAAGAAGTATGGGATTATGTAAAAAGACCAAATCTACGTCTGATTGGGGTGCCTGAAAGTGAGGGGGAAAATGGAACCAAGTTGGAAAACACTCTTCAGGATATCATCCTAGAGAACTTTCCCAACCTAGTAGGGCAGGCCAACATTCAAATCCAGGAAATACAGAGAACGCCACAAAGATACTCCTCGAGAAGAGCAACTCCAAGACACATAATTGCCAGATTCACCAAAGTTGAAATGAAGGAAAAAATCTTAAGGGCAGCCAGAGAGAAAGGTCGGGTTACCCACAAAGGGAAGCCCATCAGACTCACAGCAGATCTCTCGGCAGAAACTCTCCAAGCCAGAAGAGAGTGGGGGCCAATATTCAACATTCTTAAAGAAAAGAATTTTAAACCCAGAATTTCATATCCAGCCAAACTAAGTTTCATAAGTGAAGGAGAAATAAAATCCTTTACAGATAAGCAAATGCTTAGAGATTTTGTCACCACTAGGCCTGCCTTACAAGAGACCCTGAAGGAAGCACTCAACATGGAAAGGAACAACCGGTACCAGCCATCTCAAAAACATGCCAAAATGTAAAGACCATCAAGGCTAGGAAGAAACTGCATCAACTAATGAGCAAAATAACCAGTTAATATCATAATGGCAGGATCAAGTTCACACATAACAATCTTAACCTTAAATGTAAATGGACTAAATGCTCCAATTAAGAGACACAGACTGGCAAACTGGATAAAGAGTCAAGACCCATCAGTCTGCTGTATTCAGGAGACCCATCTCACACGCAGAGACATACATAGGCTCAAAATAAAGGGATGGAGGAAGATTTACCAAGCAAATGGAGAACAAAAAAAAGCGGGGGTTGCAATACTAGTCTCTGATAAAACAGACTTTAAACCATCAAAGATCAAAAGAGACAAAGAAGGCCATTACATAATGGTAAAGGGATCAATTCAACAGGAAGAGCTAACTATCCTAAATATATATGCACCCAATACAGGAGCACCCAGATTCATAAAGCAAGTCCTTAGAGACTTACAAAGAGACTTAGACTCCCATACAATAATAATGGGAGACTTCAACACTCCATTGTCAACATTAGACAGATCAACGAGACAGAAAGTTAACAAGGATATCCAGGAATTGAACTCATCTCTGCAGCAAGCAGACCTAATAGACATCTATAGAACTCTCCACCCCAAATCAACAGAATATACGTTCTTCTCAGCACCACATCGTACTTATTCCAAAATTGACCACGTAATTGGAAGTAAAGCACTCCTCAGCAAATGTACAAGAACAGAAATTATAACAAACTGTCTCTCAGACCACAGTGCAATCAAACTAGAACTCAGGACTAAGAAACTCAATCAAAACCGCTCAACTACATGGAAACTGAACAACCTGCTCCTGAATGACTACTGGGTACATAACGAAATGAAGGCAGAAATAAAGATGTTCTTTGAAACCAATGAGAACAAAGATACAACATACCAGAATCTCTGGGACACATTTAAAGCAGTGTGTAGAGGGAAATTTATAGCACTAAATGCCCACAAGAGAAAGCAGGAAAGATCTAAAATTGACACTCTAACATCGCAATTAAAAG
Source organism: Theropithecus gelada (assembly GCF_003255815.1). Classification (NCBI taxonomy): domain Eukaryota; kingdom Metazoa; phylum Chordata; class Mammalia; order Primates; family Cercopithecidae; genus Theropithecus; species Theropithecus gelada. The sequence goes on from NC_037677.1 coordinate 19,581,419, forward strand.
AACTAGAGAAGCAAGAGCAAACACATTCGAAAGCTAGCAGAAGGCTAGAAATAACTAAGATCAGAGCAGAACTGAAGGAGATAGAGACACAAAAAACCCTCCAAAAAATCAATGAATCCAGGAGTTGGTTTTTTGAAAAGATCAACAAAATTGACAGACCACTAGCAAGACTAATAAAGAAGAAAAGAGAGAAGAATCAAATCGACGCAATTAAAAATGAAAAAGGGGATATCACCACCGACCCCACAGAAATACAAACTACCATCAGAGAATACTATAAACACCTCTACGCAAATAAACTGGAAAATCTAGAAGAAATGGATAATTTCCTGGACACTTACACTCTTCCAAGACTAAACCAGGAAGAAGTTGAATCCCTGAATAGACCAATAGCAGGCTCTGAAATTGAGGCAACAATTAATAGCCTACCAACCAAAAAAAGTCCAGGACCAGATGGATTCACAGCTGAATTCTACCAGAGGTACAAGGAGGAGTTGGTACCATTCCTTCTGAAACTATTCCAATCAATAGAAAAAGAGGGAATCCTCCCTAACTCATTTTATGAGGCCAACATCATCCTGATACCAAAGCCTGGCAGAGATACAACAAAAAAAGAGAATTTTAGACCAATATCCCTGATGAACATCGATGCAAAAATCCTCAATAAAATACTGGCAAACCGGATTCAGCAACACATCAAAAAGCTTATCCACCATGATCAAGTGGGCTTCATCCCTGGGATGCAAGGCTGGTTCAACATTCGCAAATCAATAAACATAATCCAGCATATAAACAGAACCAAAGACAAGAACCACATGATTATTTCAATAGATGCAGAAAAGGCTTTTGACAAAATTCAACAGCCCTTCATGCTAAAAACGCTCAATAAATTCGGTATGGATGGAACGTACCTCAAAATAATAAGAGCTATTTATGACAAACCCACAGCCAATATCATACTGAATGGGCAAAAACTGGAAAAATTCCCTTTGAAAACTGGCACAAGACAGGGATGCCCTCTCTCACCACTCCTATTCAACATAGTGTTGGAAGTTCTGGCTAGGGCAATCAGGCAAGAGAAAGAAATCAAGGGTATTCAGTTAGGAAAAGAAGAAGTCAAATTGTCCCTCTTTGCAGATGACATGATTGTATATTTAGAAAACCCCATTGTCTCAGCCCAAAATCTCCTTAAGCTGATAAGCAACTTCAGCAAAGTCTCAGGATACAAAATTAATGTGCAAAAATCACAAGCATTCTTATACACTAGTAACAGACAAACAGAGAGCCAAATCATGAATGAACTTCCATTCACAATTGCTTCAAAGAGAATCAAATACCTAGGAATCCAACTTACAAGGGATGTAAAGGACCTCTTCAAGGAGAACTACAAACCACTGCTCAGTGAAATCAAAGAGGACACAAACAAATGGAAGAACATACCATGCTCATGGATAGGAAGAATCAATATCGTGAAAATGGCCATACTGCCCAAGGTAATTTATAGATTCAATGCCATCCCCATCAAGCTACCAATGAGTTTCTTCACAGAATTGGAAAAAACTGCTTTAAAGTTCATATGGAACCAAAAAAGAGCCCGCATCTCCAAGACAATCCTAAGTCAAAAGAACAAAGCTGGAGGCATCACGCTACCTGACTTCAAACTATACTACAAGGCTACAGTAACCAAAACAGCATGGTACTGGTACCAAAACAGAGATATAGACCAATGGAACAGAACAGAGTCCTCAGAAATAATACCACACATCTACAGCCATCTGATCTTTGACAAACCTGAGAGAAACAAGAAATGGGGAAAGGATTCCCTATTTAATAAATGGTGCTGGGAAAATTGGCTAGCCATAAGTAGAAAGCTGAAACTGGATCCTTTCCTTACTCCTTATACGAAAATTAATTCAAGATGGATTAGAGACTTAAATGTTAGACCTAATACCATAAAAATCCTAGAGGAAAATCTAGGTAGTACCATTCAGGACATAGGCATGGGCAAAGACTTCATGTCTAAAACACCAAAAGCAACAGCAGCAAAAGCCAAAATTGACAAATGGGATCTCATTAAACTAAAGAGCTTCTGCACAGCAAAAGAAACTACCATCAGAGTGAACAGGCAACCTACAGAATGGGAGAAAATTTTTGCAATCTACTCATCTGACAAAGGGCTAATATCCAGAACCTACAAAGAACTCCAACAAATTTACAAGAAAAAAACAAACAACCCCATCAAAAAGTGGGCAAAGGATATGAATAGACATTTCTCAAAAGAAGACATTCATACAGCCAACAAACACATGAAAAAATGCTCATCATCACTGGCCATCAGAGAAATGCAAATCAAAACCACAATGAGATACCATCTCACACCAGTTAGAATGGCGATCATTCAAAAGTCAGGAAACAACAGGTGCTGGAGAGGATGTGGAGAAATAGGAACACTTTTACACTGTTGGTGGGATTGTAAACTAGTTCAACCATTATGGAGAACAGTATGGCGATTCCTCAAGGATCTAGAACTAGATGTACCATATGACCCAGCCATCCCATTACTGGGTATATACCCAAAGGATTATAAATTATGCTGCTATAAAGACACATGCACACGTATGTTTATTGCAGCACTATTCACAATAGCAAAGACTTGGAATCAACCCAAATGTCCATCAGTGACAGATTGGATTAAGAAAATGTGGCATATATACACCATGGAATACTATGCAGCCAAAAAAAAGGATGAGTTTGTGTCCTTTGTAGGGACATGGATGCAGCTGGAATCCATCATTCTTAGCAAACTATCACAAGAACAGAAAACCAAACACCGCATGTTCTCACTCATAGGTGGGAACTGAACAATGAGATCACTTGGACTCGGGAAGGGGAACATCACACACCGGGGCCTATCATGGGGAGGGGGGCGGGGGGAGGGATTGCATTGGGAGTTATACCTGATGTAAATGACGAGTTGATGGGTGCAGCACACCAACAAGGCACAAGTATACATATGTAACAAACCTGCACGTTATGCACATGTACCCTACAACTTACAGTATAATAATAATAAATAAATTTAAAAAAAAAAAAAAAAAAAAAAAAAAAAAAAAAAAAAA